>NW_028243504.1:0-85298 GCF_964263255.1 Lissotriton vulgaris | reverse complement strand
TGATAGACCTGCTTTATATATCTATAATATATATATATATATATATATATATATATATATCTCGCTCTTTATATATATATGCATACATATATATATATATATATATATATTTTTTTTTTTTAAACAAAGCATCCTCGATGTGAAAACGCACTCCAACACCAGCAATGTTTGCAAGGCAGAGTTGCTTTTATCCATGCACAAAGTTGATTTCTGTAGCCTTACGTGTTTCGGGGTTCCTGTCCCCTTGGTCACAGGCATTAAGACATGTAATGGAACCGAATTTAATTTAAACAGGCATTTTCAGCACATGACCTCTAAGTGATTTTCAATTGGCCACCTTTAATCACAGCACAATGATGCATGCTGGTAACAAAAGTCCGTGCTGCTTTAATAATGAAAATGTCTTGCTCAGTGTTACCTGTAGTAGACTCTGTTCGATTATATAATTTGAGTCCATTTCACAACCCTCCAGTGGGCCCTTGACACGAATTGCAGTCTTTTTACACCGCCAGCTGGTGTTCCATACCCGGAGACTTCAAACAATTCCTGTGTCTCCAGATGGCCCTCAGACATCAGAAACGGTGCGTTTTCGCGGTTGGAATGCCACCGCATTCCTCATTTTTTTAAACAAAGCATCCTCGATGTGAAAAAACACTCCAACACCAGCAATGTTTTCAAGGCAGAGCTGCTTTTATTCATGCACAAAGTTGATTTCTGTAGCCTTACGCGTTTTGGGGTTCATGTCCCCGTGGTCACAGGCATTAAGACATGTAATGGAACCGAATTTAATTTAAACAGGCATTTTCAGCATGTGACCTCTAAGTGATTTTCAATTGGCCACCTTTAATCACAGCACAATGCTGCATGCTGGTAACGATCAGTGATGTCATTTGAGATGTCATCAGTGATGTCACTGACCATGTCATGAATGATGTAATATGTGACATCATCAGCAGTGGATTGCGGGTGCGCAAAATATAGTTAGTACAACTAACTATATATGAGCAATTTCAATGGTTTTGTATGAGTGAAAAGTCTAGCTAACTATAACACTCCTAAAACTTATAGTTTTTTGAGTGAATTTCATAAGTTTTTTAAATGCTAATTCCTAACTATATAAGGCTTGAAACCTATGGTTTGTTCAGTGAATTTGCAAGGTTTTTTAAATGCAAATTCCTAACTATATAAGGCCTGAAACCTATGGTTTTTTCAGTGAATTTCAAGGTTTTTTTAATGCTAATTCCTAACGATATAAGGCCTGAAACCTATGGTTTTTTCAGTGAATTTCAATGGTTTTTTAAATGCTAATTCCTAACTATATCAGGCCTGAAACCTATGATTTTTTAATTGAATTTCGAAGGTTTTTTAAATTACAATTTTTAAATGTATTAATATTTTCTTTTATACTGATTTACTACATTTTTGCAGGCAGGTGTTCAGAGGGCACACCCCCTTTTTACAACACTCTGCAGCGCAGCTCCATGGCGCTTACTGGAGATACCTGTTGGACTAGTTCCCTCTAGGGGATCTCTGTATTGAAAAGGAATAAATTCCCCAAGTTAAACTGTGCAAACACGCCCTGTAGAGTGTTCTAAATTGGGGTATTAATTTCCTTTGCATACTGGGGGTCCCTAGGGGCCAACTAGCCCACCATGAGCCTCCATTATGCGTCAGGGGGCTGCGTTGCTTTTCACCCGGGGGCGGCGGTCCCCAGAGCAGTGTAGGAGGGGATTTGCCCCCCCCCCCCACTTCTTTAACACTAGGCCCCGCGATCTTGTCCGCCCGGGGGGTAATTTGAAAAAAAACGGGTTTAAAAAAAAAAAATTGCCTTAGGGGTCCTTGTGGGACCACCTGGGCAGGCCTAGGGGGTCGGGTGTTTCTACCCTGCCCCCTTTTTCTGTTCTACACATTTGTTTTTCTGCTTTCCTGTGACTCGGTCTACCAAGCACAAGATGGCTGCCATCAATTTCTGTTTTGGAGTGTTGATAGACAGTGGCATCCAATCAGCATGCAGCTTGTGCACGGGAAGGTGCTCGCACGGTGCGCGCACGGTGCGCGCTTATAGATATATACATATTTTCAAATTCGATTTTCTCAACAACTACTGGAGGGATTTACACCATTTGAACAAAAGGGCGATCTGTGAATCAGACTCTACCATTTTGCCAAATTTCTTGTAATTCCATTCAGCCGTTCAGGCTGCAGCCATGTCTAATCGTTCTATGGAAAATAACATGGGGAAAACACGTTTTGGGACCCCCCTTTTTTCTCGGCCCCCGCTTTACGAATCTACCCGAGACTTTCAGGGAAGAAGCGGAGCGGAAAGGGCCATCTTCTTTGAGAAATTTGCGAAGATTAGTCCACCGGCGCCAAAGTTATTCCCAATAGAATGTTACGGATTTCCTATGGAAACTAGGTCCTAACTATATATACCTACTGGCGACCGCCAGTAGGTAATATATATATTTTTTGATATGCTCACCCTTTGATAATCCAATAGGCCAAATGTCAGTAAGTCTGCCTCAGTGTGGCCTGCACTTGTGAGACCAACAGCATGTTGCGCATGCCTGAAGGCCATGTGCTGCATGAGGTATGGTGCTTGTAGGGGGTTGGGCATAGGGATCAGGCCTTGGGCCAAACCTCATTCTGTGTATGGCACACTAAGGGGTTGAGCGCTTAAAGGGGGTTGGATGAAGGGCCTGACTGTAGGCCAAGCCCTGCACCAAATTCCACTCTGCACATGTCTAAAGGTCATGCACAGCATGGGATTGCTTGCCTATAATGCAAGACCTGCACAGGCCAGACACTGCGGTCAACTCCACGCCGCACATGGCCAAAGGTTGTGCACCATGTGAGGTTGGCATTTTGTATGGTAATAAAATATTATTTCAGGTAGGAAAAAAACCTAGAAATTCACTGAAAAAAACAAAGGTTAAAGTGACGTTATAGTTAGGAATTTTCATTATGACATGGGTGCACAGGGGTGCAAGTGAGGGAGTAGAGTTTTCTATATCTCAATCTCCGGGTGTAATCATGAATTAACCCCACCACTGGTGACATGGACCTTTGCTCATCTACAAGGAGAAGTAAGTAGGAATATTGTGCATAACAATAAATCATTAAAGACTGTCAGCTCAGTAAATAAAGAGAATTAGTGGGAGTTACAGGGTTTTATTTTCAATTCTTTTAGTCTTTCATCTGTTATTCATCAGATATTAATCTTTACATTACAAAAATTAAAAGTTAAAATAATCTATCAATAGATATTTGGTTATAAAGTCGAACAGAATGTTAGTTAGAATCATAGTTAATGTAGTAATAACACAACAAGGGTGTTCCATAAAGGAAATTCCCTATTCTAAATTAGTTGGAATAATGACAGCAAAATGTGTTGGTTCAGATACACAAAGAAGAGCTCTGATGAGAGATGTAATGTGCAAGCATTAAGCCTTTGCATAATAAACAGGTAAGTGTTCTCAGCTCAAGTTATCAGCAGTGTCTAAGTAAGGCTACCTCTCATGAAGAAAGGTATCAGAAACTCAAAGCGATTTTCAAGTCAGAGAGTTGAGGAAGAAATCCTGAATCAAACTTAGCAACAGCACAAAAATCCTAAATTGAAACATTATTTTCTTCTGTCTTCTTAATCCCGCAATGGAAAATCAGCAAACTCCTTAGAAAAAGAAAACTCCCCATTTTCTATTAGGGGCACAATAGGCCTTTGAGACATTAAACCTTGAAAAGTTACATAATTTATATTTTGCAGTCCAGACAGTTCTTCCCATGACCGATTATTCCAATCTCCTCCTCCCCTCCAGGTGAGCACTCACTATCAGTTGCGTAATACAAAACAAGTGTCTATTCACTAGCTAACAGACAGCTTCTGGAAAAAGCACAATATGTATAACAAAAAGAAAAACATTGTGCCCTAACAACTATTCAATGTGAAAACCAGACCTTTCGAAGTTAATGAGTTATTTTTCAGTTAACAAGGCATCGACAGCTAGGCTAACTTAAATCAGTACTTTTATTTATTTGCAGGCCTATAACATTTAGGTATGATTACTTACTATAAATTTGCATTTAATAAATGTTTTAGCTAAATGTAAGTTTTACTCATAATTAATAAAAAACAATTTTGTATGTGAATCAAATTTGCATCAAGAAAAGTTGTAGTTACTTTAGGGCATGAGTCATAGTCACTTAAGATAACTACAACTGGTGAATTTCAGTATTTCTTTTTGTTTAAAATGTTACATTGTCACTGAACTTTTCACCTAACTATAACATTCCTTTAACCTCTATTTTTTACGTCTCTCAATATATATACATACATATATATCTATCTATATATATATATATATCTATCTATATATATATATAGATATATATATATATATAGCCGCTCGTTGTTCAAAAGAACACACCACACTCACGGGGATAGCAGAACATCAGCTTTATTCTGCAGCAGCACACTGATTCGCTCAGGGTCAAGGAGGGAACCCCCGTTACAGAGGTCAGAAAGTTCAACTTGTATTGTCCGACGCGTTTCGAAGGGCTGGCCTTCTTCCTCAGGGAAAGGTGAACTCTGAGTGGCTGATGCAAATATTATAAATATATACAACACACCAACAAAATAACAGGGTAAAACATTTTATTAAATAACTATTTACATAACTATTTTATACTTTTTGTTGCCTGATCCGGCTAGCTCAATCGATCGAGCATGAAACTCATGCACTCTGATAGCAAGCGTTGCTGCTGATGCTATGCAGACAAAAACTGGTTTTCAGTTTGTACATTCTTCAAGATTTTTCCATCCAAGGCTGGTTGAGAGTTTGTAGAACGATGGCTTCAGATTTTCAACATACGGTGTGGTGGCGCGGACTGGGAGGGGGCGCTTGGCTCCTGCCCCCTCCCCAAGTCGTGTTGCCCTGGTGTGGCCTAAGATCGCCCCCGACATAGGCGGCCGGCTCCCGGCGTCCGTTGAAACTTTTTGCCTTTTGATGACTCTTCCATTCTGGACCTTGTCCCACAATCCGTTTGACCTGAAGACACGCTTTAGTGGGGCGCCCCTTTACCGTTTCAGTTGCCATTCCGCCCGCTTTTGCTACACTGTGCCTCTTCCACCATTCAGCTGTTTACCGCCCGCTCTTGCGACTACAGCGTCTCGCTCACCATGTAGTTGAGTTGCTCCCGCTCTTGCGATGCAGCGATAGGCAGCTGCCACAGGACTCTCAAAATGGCGGCCGGCTCTTCAGATTTGGGCGTGGTCCACTAAAATGGCCCTGGGACACCTTGGAACTCGGACGCTTGTCTGCTAGGGCTTGGGCCCCATTCTCGAAAGCGTCCCCTCAGCCTTGAAGATCCTACAAAAGTCTTGGGGGCCCCCGACTCCCGCAGGCTTCTGGTGGGGAGCGGCTGCCATGATTGCTCGTGGAATGGCCACGACTGAGCTACGAGATGGTGGTGCTCTCATGCTGACGCCAACTTCAGTCTGAAACATCCAGAAACACTGTAGACTACCAATTCGATCAGTTCCGGTAGCGCCCCAACGTGACCCGGTAGAGAAGAACTTGCCCTCCCCTCTTTGACTGATGGTTCTTGTTGCCCGTCCCTTCTGTTGTCATTTAACAGAACTTTTTAGACTGCTGAAAGGGGTTGTGTTCCGACCGCTGGTTGGTGGAGACATTTGACTATATTCTGGACCTACGTTGTCGCGTAATGCGTTATATGACATGCCGCGTTAGCGCACCCGGAAGTGCTCCGGTGCGCGAAGCGCAGCTACCCGGAAGCGATCTGGGGCGCGGCGCGCAGCGCGTAACGTAAGCATAACAGGTCATGTGACTTGTTAATAAAACTTTTCATTGGTTCATTTTACTTTTGTTATTCTAATGATGAAAGGCTTGGTCATATGACCTAAAAATTAGGCTTTTTATTGCTTTCGAACATTATTTTTTCTTAAACATATATGTTATAATGTTCCAGGCTAATGTACTTTCCCGGAAAATTTACAACTGTCCTGCAAGTAAAATATATTCCTTTTTTCGAGAAAAAGGGCGTTTCTTCGTCCCATGACGGAGCCGTTGAGCAAGTTCTGCTGTCTTAGTCGCCGATACGCCTGAATATCAGATTCTTATCGATCACTTTATGTTGCAGGAGTAGAAAACACAACAGCCCTTGACCATTTATCTTTACTGCGTTCCTGCGTATTATACCTTTTATCCGTCATGTAATTGGACTGCTTTATTTCACTTGCCTTTTACTGATTCGAAAACAGTGACTAAAATTAAAAACTTTACCAATGTAAATACTACTACCATGTTTTGTTTTTAAAATCTTTATTGTGAAAATGTCAGTATACAAATACGGGCCTATAACCACGTGGGCCGGCCACGGAGCAAACTGAAATCGTATATGATGAGGAGACATTTACACTGTAGAGGAACGTAACGAGCGGGCCATTAGGTTGCAAGAACTAAGGTGTCTAACAGTTGCGGAATCGGTGGACGTACATTTTGTAATTAAAATACGACAGGGCCACTTACAATAAAATTATCTAGATATACATTTGCGGGCAAGTACCATGGGTGACGTTAATTCGAACTTTCAATAGTACAGTAATCAATAACACATCAGAACTTTATATCAATAGGGATGTCGAAATATTCAATCAATTCTCGTCCCCGCCCGCCATGTGCTTCAAAACTGCATACGTATCTCGTGATATCAAGGTTGTGCAACCAGTACACAACAAGGAGTTACGAGTCCCATTTATACCGGCGCCATTTTGGGCGAGGCCGGGCAGGTCCAGGATATAGTCAAAATGTCTCCACCAACTATCGACTATGATGATGTTCATACGCTCTATTTATTAGAGTAACACTCATCTGTCCACATGAAATTAATTTGCCACAATGTAAACATGTCATTTTAATCTTTCCAAAGTTCTTCTGAATATTTGGGACCGTTTCCCTTGCCTCTGATGCTGTCAGTGCCACTTCATTGGTGGATGTACTGGCAGGTCGGGGTTGTCCACCAAATCTCTCATTTGTGCAGCAGTATAATTAATCGGTGCCACCTCTCCATATGACGATGCATGGTATAATTACCATAACTATATTTCAGCTAGTTTGCGCCGCCTCCCCCCCCACCCCCTTCGGGCACCCCACGCCGACTTTCGGCGCAGCATTGTAGGATGGCCACACCAGTGCGGCAACTTGCTAGACACCACCTCGGTGCCAACCGGATCTCAGCGCCTTGTGGTGTCTTCCATTCAGAAAATATTGTTGGCAGCATTTTGAAAGGAAAGATAAACAGCCGTTCTCCTAGTGAGTCTTACATTGTTACATTTAGGAATGATTTTGAAGAGTAGTATGTTGAAAATCTGAAGCCATTGTTCTACAAACTCTCAACCAGCCTTGGATGGAAAAATCCTGAAGAATGTACAAACTGAAAACCAGTTTTTGTCTGTATAGCATCAGCAGCAACGCTTGAGTCAGCTTTGTGTGAAGCCGCCATTTTGATTCAATCAATAGCGTCCCTCTGCACACATTCAGGGACCTGGTCGTGTCTTCAGGTCAAACGGATTGTGGGACAAGATGCAGAAAGGAAAAGGAAAAAAGTTCCGCCGGACCCCGGGAGCCGGCCGCCTATGTCATGGGCGATCTTTGGCCACACCAGGGCAATAGTGAAGCTGCAGCAGGTGCAAATAAGCTTCAGACAGTGTTACAAGCGCTGCTCAGAACTCTCAACTATGACACCACCTCGGTGCCATCCGGATCTTGGCGCCTTGTGCTGGTTCCGGCCTATTCACACATCGGTCCGCTACTGACACCACCTCACAGGCCAACGGGGCACCCCACGCCGACTTTCGGCGCAGCATTGTAGGATGGCCACACCAGTGCGGCAACTTGCTGGACACCACCTCGGTGCCATCCAGAACTCGGCGCGTTGTGCTGCCTTTGGCCTACTGTAGTCGCAAGTGCGGACGCAACTCAGCTGGATAGCGAGTGAAACACCAAGGGGCGCCCCACTGCAGCCGAGGAGCCTCCATCTTGGGGGCGACACACAGCATCACATTGCTTTCCAATGCAGTCAGATCCTCAAACAGCCCCCACTGACTGACGCGGCCTCACAGGCCAATGGGGCACCCCACGCCGACTTTCGGCGCAGCATTGTAGGATGGCCACACCAGTGCAGCAACTTGCTGGACACCACCTCGGTGCCATCCGGATCTTGGTGCGTTGTGCTGCCTTCGGCCTATTCGCACATCGGTCCGCTACTGACGCCGCCTCACGTGCCAACGGATTTTCTACGCTTTTTATAGCCCTATGCCGCATAACAGGTCATGTGACTTGTTTATAAAACTTTTCATTGGTTCATTTTACTTTTGGTTTCCTAATGATGGAAGGCTTGATCATATGACCTAAAAATAACACTTTTCATTGGATTAAAAACAATTTTTTTCCCAAACGATGAAAGCCCCACCTTGTTTCTGGATGTTTCAGACTGAAGCTGGCGTCAGCATGAAAGCACCACCATCTCGTGGCTCCGTCGTGGTCATTCCGCGAGCAATCATAGCAGCCGCTCCCCACCGGAAGCCTGCAGGAGTCGGGGGCCCCCAAGACTTTTGTAGAATCTTCAAGGCTCAGGGGACGCTTTCGAGAATTGGGTCCAAGACCTAGCAGACAAGCGTCCGAGTTCCAAGGTGTCCCAGGGACATTTTAGTGGACCAGGCCCAAAAAGGAAAGAGCCTGCCGCCATTTTAAGAGTCCTGTAGCAGCCGCCTATCGCTGAACCGCAGGAGTGGGCGCAACTCAGCTGAATGGCGGATTTTGGCACAGTGTACCAAAAGCAGGCGGAATGGCAACTGAAACGGTAAAGGGGCGCCCCACTACAGCAGACGAGCCTCCACCTGGGGAGGCCCGTTCACGTCACCCCCCCCCCTCCCCGGGGCGCCCCACGCCGATTTTCGGAGCAGCATTGTAGGATACCAAAACCAGTGCGGCAAATTACTGGACATCACCTGGGTGCCATCCACATCTCAGCGCGTTCTGCTGCCTTGGGACTATTTGCACAACAGACCGCTACTGACGTGGCTTCCCACCGCACCCACCGGGACGCCCCACGCCGTTTTTCGGAGCTGCATTGTAGGATACCAAAAACCAGTGCGGCACCCAGGTAACATCACCTGGGTGCCGTCCAGAACTCAGCACGTTGTGCTGCCTTGGGACTATTCGCACAAAACACAGCTACTGACCATTGTTGCTTCTTTTTTCACAAAAATGTTTAAATGTATTTACTGTTTTTGTTGCGTTGTATATATTTATAAGTTATTAAAGTTTTATAATCCTACTACTTTGTTGGAGTGCTATATATTTTTAATATGACACATAATTGTAAAAACTTTGATGTACAAAGAGGCATCCCTGGAATCTTCCGCATCAGGCTCGGAACCACACACCCTCACAATGAGGATCCCCTCCCCAAGCACAATACAGGATGGTTATCAGATAGTAGGAACGCGTGTGGTGTGACGGATCTCATCGGGTGGGGGCCTTGATCTACTGTAACTCCTTTGAAGAGGGGTGATTCTTTACAGCTGGGGCCATAAACTACATCTGCAGGGCTAGGTGATAGCCTGGGACCGGCCTGGACAATCGGACACAGAGGAAGAGGAGTGTCAGAGGGTGCGGTAGTGAATAGTGTGAAAGGGAGGTGTCGGGCGGGCACAGGGTGTGATTCTCAGAGAAGAACAGCGCAGATGGGAGGAGGTTTCTGGCCCATGCATGAGAGAGAGAGCGGGGGTGACCAGTGCGTGGGGGAGATGCTTGCGAGGGTGGGGAGCCATGCTGAGGATCGGCGGCGTGCAGAGAGTGGGTCTGGTCAAGGCATCTAAAATGGCTGCTGGGCACGACAAAAGTGTGGCATTGCAAAAAAGGCAAGATGGCGCAGACAATGTTTATCAATAAGGATTAATTTATAACAATTATTTTTAACAAAATATTTACTCGCAGTGAGAAAATGGCGGTCAACAGTTCCTGATTTCCATCGAATCGAACGTTAACAGACGTCACGCAGCAAAAAAAAAAAACGCTCACGCACAGCCGCTGGAAGACATGTATCAACATATATGAGCCTCCTCAGCCACCCTAAAAAAATATAGGGGGTCAGGATATGTCTCCCATACCCCCTTATACCCAATACTCACATTGCTTTTCCTCCATCTAGTAATTTAATTAAATCGAAACACAAAATGGCGAATTCACGTTTCGCTACCAGTTTGCGACCCGGTTCGCGAACCGAGAAGCGCTTCTACCGCGAAAAATCAATTTTTTTTTATTTGCCCCACGGGACCCTTTAATAACCCCAACATCATTCCTAGGGGGTCTACCTTGCCCCCTTTCATTAAATTCCCCCTTCGTTTTTCTCCTCCTCTTGTCTCTCGATCCTACCGAGAGACAAGATGGCGGCCGCACCGGAATGTTTAGAATGTTAACAGACACCGGAGAACCAATCAGCTTCGCTTCGCAAAGCTCCGTTACGCAAAAAGTACGCGATCTGGAGCGCTATCCAGGAAGCTGTCACAGATATATAAATTTTTTAAAACGTTAATTTCTCAAAATCCACTGGAGCACATATATTGAGACCCAGCAAAGGCACATCGGGCTAACAGTCCCTACAATTTTGCCAAGTTTCATGCAAATCCATTCAGCCGTTCGAGCTAAAAGTGAGGCCAAACGCCCTATGGAAAAATGAATGGGAAAAACGCGTTTTGGGACCCCCCTTTTTTCTCAGCCCCCCCTTGACGAAACCCCCCCCCCCCAAATTTTCAGGGGCTGCTCAGAAACAAAATGTGCCATTTTCCTGAAAATTTCTGCCGATTCCGTCCACAAACACTAAAGTTATTAGACATAGAATTTTCAAAAGTCCCATAGGAAAAAAATCCTAACTATATATACCTACTGGCGCCCGCCAGTAGGTAATATATATATATATATATATATATATATATATATATATACATATATATATATATATATATATATATATATATATATATATATATATATATATATATATATATATATATATATATATATATATATATATATATATATATATATATATATTCACTGAAAAAACCATAGGTTTCACACCAGTTATAGTTAGGAATTAGCATTTAAAAAACCTATTAAATTCACTGACGAAACCAGTTATAGTTAGCTGGAAATTTTACTGATATAAAACCAATGAAATTCCACGTTATAGTTAGTTGGACTCACTATAACTTGCGCGTGCAATGCACTGCTGATGACGTCACATATTACATCACTCATGACATGGTCAGTGACATCACTCATGACATCACTGATGACACCATCCAGTGAATATGTGTCTTTCTGAAAAATAAATATTAGTGAGTAATGTTTAAATATTTAAATATATATATTATTGTTTCACTTTGTGTATAAGTGGCTACATGTGTTGGTAAGTAGCTACATGCGTATGTATATGGGTTATTAGATGTTTCTCTTAGTATCAGTATGAGTGTCTATATGGTTTGGTGGGGGTATTACTTAGCACATAGATGCATGAGTGACTGACTCGCTGTTTGTATGTGTTTTGAAGACAGCATATGTGCAGGACTGTATGGATGGATGAGTGTGTATATGTGTTTGTTAGTGAGTGAATGACTGTCTCACTAGTGTCTTTATCAGTAACTACATATGTTTTAATCTAGTATATGTGAATATTGATGTATATAAGTGAGTATATGTGAGAGTAAGAGATTGTAAGAGTTCCTGTTTAAATAAGTATGTGTTTCTATAAGTGATTGTTTAAGAGAATAAATATGTGTAATTTTCAATACAAGTAAGGTGGAAGTGTGTGTATAACTCTATATTCAAATAAATGGATGTTCAATAGTTTATTTGCACGTGTGAGTATGTGTGTGAGTAACTTTTGGATGACTGTCGGTGTGTAACAGGATGTATAGGTGTATCACTTCATATGATGAGTGAGTATATGTATGAGTGACATATAGAACTGTTGGTGAATGACTGGATGTGCATATAGATGGTGGAATTACTGAACTGCTTGTTGTAACTGATATGGGTATCTCCATTTTTTTTTAAATTTCAGTTTCTATTTTTGAATATGTGTTTCAAGGGTTACATTACAGTGAAAGGAGGTCTGTCACTGTGTCACAAGGATGGTGTCATCAGTGATGTCATGAGTGATGTCACTGACCATGTCATGAGTGATGTAATATGTGACGTCATCAGCAGTGCATTGCACGCGCAAGTTATAGTGAGTCCAACTAACTATAACGTGGAATTTCATTGGTTTTATATCAGTAAAATTTCCAGCTAACTATAACTGGTTTTGTCAGTGAATTTAATAGGTTTTTTAAATGCTAATTCCTAACTATAACTGGTGTGAAACCTATGGTTTTTTCAGTGAATTTCAAAGGTTTTTTAAATGCTAATTCCTAACTATAACTGGTGTGAAACCTGTGATTTTTTCAGTGAATTTCAAAGGTTTTTTTAATGCTAATTCCTAACTATATAAGACCTGAAAGCCCACCAGGAATCTCCAGTATGCGCCAGGGGACTGCATTGCAGAGAGGTGTAATGAAGCCACAACCCTTTTTACACCTCTCTGCAACGCAGCCCCCGTGCATGTTTGAAGAGGGGAAACTAATTCCCCTTGCATACTGGGGGCCCCTGGGGGCCAATTAGCCCACCTGGAACCTCCAGTATGCGCCTGGGGCTGCATTGCAGAGGTGTAATGAGACTATGCCCCTTGTTACACCTCTCTGCAACGCAGCCCACTGCCGCGTTTGCAGAGGGGGAACTAATTCCCCTTGCATACTGGGGGTCCCTGGGGTCAACTAGTCCACCAGGAGCCTCCAGTATGCGCGAGGGAGCTGCATTGCAGAGAAGTGTAATGAGGCCACACCCTTGTTACACCTCTCTGCAATGCAGGCCACTGGCGCCTTTGCAGAGGGGGGACTAATTCCCCTTGCATACTGGGGGTCCCTGGATCATATCTGCCCAAACACCGATATTCCGAACGATTGTAAATGACTTTTCTTGAGAAACATTTGGATTTGGATTATCATGTCCTATACTTTGGAATTTTTGAAAGACTGACTTTGAGGATGCTATAAATTACTCAAGTCTGCCCGAATTGTGTGGGTAAAATTGATACCTAGTCACTTTTAATAAGAATATACTTATGTCTCGTCTAACATTTGGAAGAAATATCTAGTTATATGACAACGGGATACCGACATAACTTGAAGGAAATAAGAACGCCCTGAAGAAGTTCTGTTGTACAGAACGAAACGTTTCGGCTGGCTGTGGTACATAAACTTAAGGAAAATAAAAGCATTTGAATATACACCAAGATTCAGCGCTTCAATAAGTACTCTAAGTGATATGATTTGATTGGACTCATTGTGAAAGTGGTGCTGTGCCAAACTTTGGAATATTCTCCACTACTCTCTACTACTTACTCTCTCCCACTCTCTACTACTCACTCTCTACTGCTCTCTACTACTCACTCTACTACTTACTCTCTACTACTCTCTACTACTCAGTCTCTACTACTCACTCTCTACTACTCTCTACTACTCACTCTACTATTCACTCTACTACTCTCTACTACTCACTCTGCTACTCTCTCTACTGCTCTCTACTACTCTCTACTACTCACTCTCTACTCTCTATTACTCACTCTCTACTCTCTACCTCTCTACCTCTCTACCTCTACACCTCTACCTCTCTACCTCTCTCTACACGCACACATATAGACATATATGCATATATATATGTGCATATGCATTTATATATATGTATGTGTATATATAAAAAAAACAACTAAACATTTTTTTTTCTAATCAGCTACTTTTAAAACTGTCATTCTTTTTCCCCATGGTACACTCCCCGGTACGCTTACCGGTGCGCGTACCGGGCGCTCACCCCGCGAAAATCAAAATTTTTTTTAATTTTTTTTTTGCCCCGTGGGGCCCTTTTATGGCCCCCACATCAAACCTAGGGGGTCAAGGGGGGTCTACTCTGCCCCCTTATGGTCATTTCCCCCTTTGTTTTGGCCACCTCTTGTGTCTCGATCCTACCGAGACACAAGATGGCGGCCGCTCCGGACTGTTTAGAATGTTTACAGACACCCCAGAGCCAATCAGCTTTCTGCGCGCAAGTCGCGTGACGCGCCCGGTGCGCGTACCGGTGCGCTTACCGGAGCGCTGCTATAGATATATATATTTTTTTGAACCTTAATTACTCAAAATCCACTGGAGCACATATCTTGAGACATAGCAAAGGCACATCGGGCTACCAGTCCCTACAATTTTGCCAAGTTTGGTGGAAATCCATTCAGCCGTTCGGGCTAAAAGTGAAATCGACCGCCCTATGGAAATTAACATGGGGAAAACGCGTTTTGGGACCCCCCTTTTATCTCGGCCCCCGCTTGACGAATCCCCCCCAAACTTTCAGGGAAGGACCGGAACGCCGCGAGGCCATTTTGAGGAAATTTTCAGGCAGATTCGTCAACCGGCGCCAAAGTTATTCCAAATAGAATTTTCAGATTTAACATTGAAAAAAATCCTAACTATAACTACCTACTGGCGACCGCCAGTAGGTAATATATATATATATATATATATATATATATATATATATATATATATATATATATATATATATATATATATATTGCAACTTGTCAACAAAGATGCTTTGCACTCCCAGACCGTAGGATCAGGTAATTATTTTATTATAGTGCAACCATTGAAAAGAAACTGACAAACGCGTTTTGGCCTCCTGGCCTTTGTCAATGTCAGTAAACACCAGTGAAAAATCACCTTTTAACAAACATCAATTTCTTTGGGCATATAGGTCAGTGTAAACATCGATGAGGGTCCAGAATTTGTGTTAAGAGTCAATGAACATTTATTGAATGTCAAATC
Source organism: Lissotriton vulgaris (assembly GCF_964263255.1). Taxonomy (NCBI): domain Eukaryota; kingdom Metazoa; phylum Chordata; class Amphibia; order Caudata; family Salamandridae; genus Lissotriton; species Lissotriton vulgaris. The sequence continues at coordinate 70,306 of NW_028243504.1, read as the reverse complement.
TAGACAATACCCAAATATACATAGAGAAATAGATTAATTCATTTCATGCATGATCTCTGTAATCCAATCCTGTTCATAAAACTAGTGCCCTGAATGGGATTACTGTTGCTCAAATGTATCAAAACAATTGATATTAAAATTAATGTGAATAAATGTATGTATTGTAAAAAAATTACATAGTCTCCCCGGCATGATCATGTTGTGCCCATCGCCATCACATTGATGCCACAAAAGTATCTACTTCCTTCAAACTAAATTAGAGAGGGCAACACTCCATAGTCTGAATGAAAGAGTTCTAAAATAGTTGGTTAGCTGGAAAAACACCTATTTATATCTACAACCCCCTCTTGTCTAAATATCACTACATGATTGTGTTGTCTAATGTATGATGTCCAGCCTATGATTGAATACAGCTCACAACCAACATGTCTTAATTCTTTTGTGAATCCACAGTTCTATCTCACTGCAAAGGCCCTCCTGCCAAAATACTGATACCTAAGTGTGCTGTCCAGTGAGAGTTATGTAGCTTCCATTTGGACATAAATCCTAACAGACCTGTTCTTACCCTATATGTGTCCGCAGTTCTTCCTTACTGTTGAGGCCCCATGATGGCTGGCTTCTCAGCTCTACAATGTATCTGGATTATAGCTGCCCCAGGAGTCTGACTCTATCACCCCCTCTCTCAATGTAGAAAAAAACCTAATGTGTTGCTTCTGCTTTGATGCATTTTGGCAAAATGTCTTGTTACAGTATATGTGCTGTCCTGATTTATAATGGTGCTAGTCTACTCTAAGACCTGTTTCTTGGCCCAATGTACCATACTGCCTATATATTGCATGCAACAAGAGCATACTAGGCAATAAATCACGAAATTCAAATTGCAGTTAAGCAGTTTATTGATGTTTCTTCTCTCTTTTCTACCTGAGATTTATTAATCTTTTACTTGTATACTTCTTCTGCATGCTTTGCATCTGGTGGAAAGATAAAAACCAGTAACTTATGTCTCCCTCATAGGTTCATCTATGTAATGACTGTGAACCAAAATATCCCTCAAGGACATACCTTTCTATGGATGATATCTGGTTTACATGGCAGTATATCTCCCAGTATGGCATCAGTCTGAAGGATGCTCCAATGTTGTTGTGAAAGTTCGTGAATGTGATTAGACTCCACTGAGAAATAAAGTATTACCCTTACTTAGGCATCATCATGTCCCCCCCCCTTGTTGTTTCTGTCATCGGGTCAACAAATCCTGTCTCTGTTTTTGTGGACCCTGTCAGTTGCTTTTCTCAATACAGTTCTTGAGTACCCCCTTCCTTTAAATCTGCGGAGCACCTCTCACTCTGCTTTGGCATAATCATTCGGTTGGGAACAGTTGAATGTGACCTACAAGAGTTCTCCAAAGGGAATGCAATTGATGAGACTATGTGGGTGCTGGCTCTGTGCATGTAACACAGCATTGCCGGCTGTGGGTTTCCTATACAGTTTGGTGTATAATTTGATATTAGAGACAAATACAAAAAGATCTAATAACAGCACCTCTGTTTCACTGATAAGGCTAGTAAATCTCAAATTCAAACCATTATCATTGAGAATGGCAATGTAGTTTTCTACTTCTAACTGCGTACCCTACCAGACAATGAAAAGATCATTGAAGTATATGGCCCAAAGGGCCACTTTCTCTACTCACTACTCATTGGGATCGGCCCAGGCCATATGCTTCTCCCACCACCCAACGAAAATATTTGCGTAACTAGGGGTGAAGCACGTGCCAATTGCAGTTCCTTCTATCTGCCAATACAGTTGCCCATAGAACAAAAAAAGGATGTTATTGAGGCAAAAGGAAGCAATTTGTAACAACATAACATTATGCTCCTGCTATTTCAATGGCCTGCTTTACAGGAAGAATTCCAATGCAGATAGGTCGTTTTGATGTATTATGCAAGTGCAAAACACACAAGGTGATGGACGGAATGTTGCACATTGGCAAAACATTCACCCCCAGTCATAGATCTGGGTTTAATCCATCATTATTTTGCTCACCATGCCACCCCAGTTCAGACATGGCCATACGCAAATCAGTCTTGACCCTGTGCCTCATGGGAACAGACCAGCCTGAACTGCCAAGCCATGTCTTTCCTGGACCGGAATGAAGCATCCTAGGACCGTTTACTGGCTAGAATTAAGCATTCTAGGACCGGTTTCTGGCTATCAGTTGTTATCAGCAAGGATAGCTTGACTCCAGTGGCGTAGTAAACACCGGACCCACGTCTGGGCATACCCTTCCCACATAGGGCGAACAGCAGAACACACAAGGTGATGGATGGAATGTTGCACATTGGCAAAACGTTCACCCCAAGTCACAGATCTGGGTTTAATCCATCAGTATTTTGCTCACCACGCCACCCCAGTTCAGGCATGGTCATATGCAAATCAGTCTTGACCCTGTGCCTCATGGGAACAGTCCAGCCCAAACTGCCAAGCCATGTTTTCCCTGGACCGGAATCGAGCATCCTAGGACCGGCTTCTGGCTTTTTAGCGATTGAAAAGTAATACAATCCATCAATCGATATTTGGTTATAAAATAGAAAAAAATCATCTACCAAAGGGGCACCAGGACAGGGAAAGACCACCAGGAGCATAATGTTCTGCTGTTACAAATTGCTTCCTTTTGCCTCAATAACAAAATCTTTTTGTTCTCTGGGCAATTGTACTTGCAGATGCAATGGACTGCTATGGGTATGTACTTCACCCCCAGTTACGCAAATCTTTTGGTGGGCTGGTGGGAGAAGCACATGGCATGGGCAGAACCCAATGAGCAGTGGGCACTTTGGGCCAGATACATCAACAATCTTTTAATTTTGTCTGACAGGGTACGCAGTTAGAAGTAGAAAACTACATTGCAATTCTCAATGATAGCAATTTGAATTTGAGATTTACCAGCCATATCAGCAAAACAGAGTTGCCATTTTAGTCTAGTGGTATTTGTCTCTAATAACAAATTATGCACCAAACTGTATAGGAAACCTACAGCCGGCAATACTGTGTTACATGCAAGGAGCCAGCACGCATGTAGTGCCAATAGCATTTCCTTAGGAGAACTCTCTCAAGTCAAAGGTGACTGTTCCCTACCAAACGATTATGCTGAAGCAGAGAGAGAGGTCATCAGCTGATTTAAAGAAAGGGGGTACTCAAAAACTGAACTGAGAGAAGCAACTTACGAGGTCCACAAAAGAGAGAGGCAGGATCTCTTGACCCGAAGACAGAAACAACAAGGAGGAGGCGATGATGATGCCTAAGTAAGGTTAATACTACATTTCTCCGTGGAGTCTAATCAGATTTGCGAACTAATACAAAAACATTGGTGCATCCTTCAGACTGATGCCATACTGGGAGATACACTATTGTGTAAACCACGTATCGTCCATAGAAAAGTATGTTGTTGAGAGATATTTTGGTTCACAGTCATCACATAGATGAACCTATGAGGGAGGCATAAGTTACTGGTTTTTATCTTTCCACCAGATGTAAAGCATGCAGAAGAAGTATAAAAGTAAAAGATTATTAAATCTCAGGTAGAAACGCGAGAAGAAGCATCAAGAAACTGCTTAACTGCAATTTGAATTTTGTGATTTATTGCCTAGTATGCTCTTGTGGCATGCAATATGTAGGCAGCACGGTACATCAGGCTAAGAAATGGGTCTTAGAGCATACTAGAGCCATTACAAATCAAGACAGCACATATCCAGTAGTGAGACATTTTTCCGAAATGCATCAAAGTAGAAGCAACAAGTTATGTTTCTTCTGCATTGACCAGATGACACAGAAAGAGAGAAGGGGTGATAAAGTCAGACTCCTGGGGCAGCAAGAAACCAGGTACATTGTAGAGCTGAGAACCCAGACACCATGGAGCCTCAACAGCGAAGAAGAACTCCAGACACATATAGGGTAAGAACTGGTCAGTTGGGATTTATGTCCAACCGGTAGCTACATAACTTTCACTGGACAGCACACTTAGGTATCAGTATTTGGACAGGAGGGCCTTTACAGTGAGAAAGAACTTTTGATTCACAAAATGATTAAGACATGTTAGTTGTGATCTGTATCCAATAGTAGACTGCATATCATATATTAGGCAACACAATCATGTGTAGCATTTGGACAGGAGGGGGGTTATAGATGTAAATAGGTGTTTTTCCAGTTAGTCAACTATTTTAGTACTTTTCCATGAGGGTTATGGTGGGTCACCCTCTCTAATTTAGGTTGAAGGAAGTAGGTACGTTTGTGGCATCACCTTGATGGCGATGAGCACAACATGATAATTCCGGGGTGTCTTTATATAAATATATATATTTTACAATGCATACATTTATTTATTCATATTAACTTCAGTATTGGTTGTTTTGATACATTTTAGCAACAGTAAGCCCATTCAGGACACTATTTTTATGAACAGGATTAGATTACAGACATCATGCATGAAATGAATTAATCTATTTATTTATGTATATTTGGGTATTGTCTAGATTTTACATTCAATGAATATTCATTGACTCTTATTAAGGAATTTGAAATAATAAGATAACGACCCAAATGTGTAATGTATGCAGTGAAGGTAAACCTCTGATATGTTAATCATATTTTCGGCACTTTACAAAATGGCCACTATGAGTAACATAGATAGAATGGAACACACATTCTAGGCCCTTGTCGATGTTTGCACTGACCTATCTACCCAATGAAAACGGTGTCTGTGAAAAGGTGATTTTTCACTGGGGTTTACTGACATTGACAAAAGCCAGGAGGCCGTAACACATTTGTGATGTCTTTTTGATGGTTGCACTATAATAAATAGGTACTTATTCTACAGCCTAGGAGGGTGCAGCATCTTTGTTGACAAGTTACAGTGTGTTTGCGAGTCCGTCCTCGCGAACCGAGGCATCTGTACTGAGAGCGGAAGCTGTGGCAGAGAGAGTGAAAGTATATATACATATATCTGCCTATAAATATCTATAGATAGATAGATAGATAGATAGATAGATAGATAGATAGATAGACAGATAGACAGACAGATAGATAGACATGTGTGTGTATGAATGTATGAATATCAGATGTAACAACTGAATTGCTTTTTAAAGACATGCATTGTAAAGCACTGTGTGGTATTATAATGCATTGCAAATGTGAATGTGTAGTAATGCCTGCGGGATAAAGGCATGTATTGTAATGTCTGATATTTCCTCTGGGCCACAAGTGACCTCCAAATTTGGAGGATGGCAGTTGATTAGTGTTGTGGATGTAATGTTCATCCTTGCAGACTACTGTCCATCAAACTATAGATTTGGGCAATTTGGTATACCATTTTTGCAGGGCTGGGTGGAGTAAGGATCTCCCTCAAGGCTAATGGAGCTAAATAGGAGAGGGCTGACTTTGTTTTGGGAATTTTCAATGATGTTCAATCACCGGAAAGGAGAAGGCGCAGGAATCATTGCGAGTCCCATTAAAAAAACCTGGATTGAAAGATGAAGTGAATGGAGTCAGAGTCAAGTTCCCACAATTTTCTCAGAAGATAAGGATGAGATAACGGTTGCAACTCAAACAAGGCCTCAGGTCAAGAATGATCTCTGTTAAAGAGTTAACGAATCACCAGGAATGTTTGGTACAATAGCTTTCAATCTACTTCATTTACATATCAGTCTACCACATATGCCTTCCCTCATGGCTTAAAATCCTCATCAATCTATACACCTAAGAAATGTTCAAGAAATAAGCCAAAATCATACAGGTCAATGTCATTGATGCTGATTGTCAAATGTATTGCAAATTGATCTTAAGAGGACAGGAGGATTGGGTTACAGATCAGAACATTAGGAGCCAAGACTGTTAAATTAAATGCTGCTAATTGTATGGCAAACGTGGTATCTAGAGATTAGCACAAGTAAACTAGTTTCTAAAATGCTGCAAAAATATTGTATCTATAACATGTGACATCTTTATAAAGATAAAATTGTGTTGACTATAAAACAGAAAATGGCAGCATGTGGGGTGGTTATAAACACCCTCTCAATTTTACTGAGGACACTATTAACTATGATTAATCACAGATACTGGAACAAGTGTTCAGGACTTGGGCTCTAAAACCTTCTGTCAGTGGTGGACGGTAAGTTTAGGAGGGAGGGGGCAGACGGGACACACATGCACATGCACACATACACACTCACAGCCATGCATTCACATATGCTCACACACACAAACAAATCCGTTCACAACACTCATTACCAAACATTCATAAATACATGCATGCACCAAATATGAATTTTAAAAAAACACACACACTTACCTGCAGCTCTACCTCGGAGGTCCCAGGAGTGTTGACAGACTGAATACCATATGCAAACTGTATTTGTACCCAAGTTTTATGGCACCCAATATTACTGAGCAACCTGGAATAATGGCCTATGTCTTTGATTCATGTATTCTTTGCTTATTATTTAAATTTACTTCCAACTGGGCCTTGCTACGGCGCCGGTAAAGATGACGTGGTAGCTCTGCCGCATCGGGACCTATTTGTGTCTCGTAGGTGCGCTCTCCGCATCAATAGACGTTGGAAACCTCCGTAACTGGAACCAGAACATGTTAGGACTCCGGTGAGCTATTTTCCATAACAAAGCGCGCTGCGCTTCTATTCCTTTTGGCCGCCGACGCACATCCCTCAGCACGTCCGCCATCTTAGAACCATGCTGACTAATACGAATCAGCGAACATGGAATTTCAACACTTTCCAAATCTTCATTTATTCTAAAGTTTGAGACAGCTTTACTGCATGCTGCACGTCTTATAGAAAAGGGGAATTTTATAACATCTACAACACAACGTATTGGGCATTTTTCTGTTAATTCACTCACCTCAGAGCGCCCGCCATTTTGTTTTCTTCGCATTATCAGCTAACTCCTCTGCATTTTTCAAGACTTGCCTCATATTTCTGCGACTTATGTGGAGTTCCCATGCCTCTCTGAAGTGGAGTGGATACTGTTGCTTTTGCTTTTTCCTGCTGTAACATTGAGTACATCTTAGTTACTGATTTCTCAGTTATAGTACAACAAATGTCAATGATATCCCAGATCTTCCCTCATTAACAATTGTATTTTTCAACATTATTGCCATTATTTATCATTTTTACCAAATTCTTGTCAGTGGACTTTAACATTTATGTACTGAGATTTGCTGTTACTGACTGCTCCTGACTAACTTTTCTTTCCGTGGGGCCTTTTGTCATCCCAAGTGGTTGTTCTACTTTGTCTTTCGGGAAATTTGCAATCCACGGCTACCGTTTAGCTCGTGTAACAAACACTGTGCTACTTGGGTGACAGCTCTCTATTAGAAGACTGCGAAAACCACAATTTGTTTTTGTACCTAAGAAACACATTGCATCGACAACTCCACCCTCTTCTTCGGTATTAACCTCCTCTCACCGTAGGAACGATGGCTGGAGTAGCTTCCAACCGCAATTCCTCATCTCAATCTACTACAAGCAAGACTTCTCCATCTGCTTCGTCTTCTAAATATTTGAAACATGATCCTCCTTCTCCTGACAAATCGTCACCTCTCATTTCTTTGGAACTGCTGTTGGAAATTTGCTCATTCCACCCGTTTGTAGAGGAAACAAACAGCAAAATGCAATTCCTTGAGGAAAAGTGGTCTACAATGGAAAGTAGAGTGTCTTTAATGGAACAGCAACTTTCAGAGGTCCAAGGAAACTCTCAGAGAATGTCTTCTCTACAAAAAGAGGTCCGCAACCTTCAACAACGTACTGAGGACTTAGGAAACAGAAATAGGAGGCATAATCTACATATTTATGGATTGCCTGAAGCTTTAGAAGGTGATGACCCTGTCTCCTCTTTTTCCTCCTATTTATCGAAACTTTTGGATATGCCCTCTACTACCTCCCTCAGTATTCAGAGAGCTCAAAGACTTGGTCCCCTTCCTTCACTTTCTACGTCTCCAGTCAAACCAAGGGGAGTCATCATTCTCTTTTTGAAGTTTAATGACTTGCTCTCAGTACTTTCCGCAGCCAGAGCCAAACGCCAAATTTCTTGGCTTGGTCAAAAGGTTTTCCTTTCTCAAGATGTCTCTAATGCTATGATGACCAGAAGAAAAGAGTTCCTCAATCTTCGTGCATGTCTCCGTTCTCTTGGCGCTCGATATGGCCTTTTTCACCCCTGCATTTTTAAGGTGACTTTCCAAAACCAAGCTTGGTCCTTTCAAGATCCTATGGAACTTAAGAACTTTATTCATATCAACAATACCAGTGTTATAGATACGGCTGGTTCTTCTAATGGTTGATTCAATTGACCTATTTCTTTTACATGGTTCCTGTTAACTTTTTCTCTCTCCTTCTGTTTGTTTGGTGAAGAAATCTCTAAAAATGATTCTAGTTATGACATAGATTTTGCTGAGCCTTCTAATGGTTCAATTATTTATTTAATGTTCTCTTGATCTGTTATCTATTTATCTATTCTCTTTTTTTCTCTCAGTTAGTCTAATATTGTTCAATTAAAAGTCCATCTGTTGCTCATGTATGTCTCCTTTGCTTGTATTATGTTTGACGAATACGCAATTCTTGTTTATCTGATGTTTATTGTCTCTTTTTTTGTACATCCTTACAGGTTCGTCCATTTAGTCCAACTACATATGGCCCGTTTCCCTTTCCTTCCTAGTCGTGGGGTGGCCCGGACTACTCGAGTTCAGACATTTCATCTTTTCATGTGTCATTCTTGCCCCAGTTGTGTCTCTGTTTGTCCCCCTTAGGTATGTTTTTTCAGTCATCCTTTTTGGATATGTACTGTCTCTTCTTGACTTTCTTTTCTCTTTCCATCTTCCCTCTTCCCTCTTCCCTCTTCTCCCTTTTTTCTTTCTTTTATTGGATATATTATCCCTTTCTCCTCATCTGATTGTTTTCCCTGTCTTCTTCCCTTGTCTTCTTTTCCTGACTTTCTTTTGCCTCTTCCTCTTTTGCCGTTTGATGATTCGGCAGTTTTCTCTAATTCGCTCCCTCTTTCAAATTTTCTCTTCATCTATTGTTCACATCTTATGGTTTTATCTCTATCATTTCTCTTTTTTACTCTTTCACATGCTTAATCTTGTTTTTATGTTCATCTGCATTTTCAAATTGTATTACTATATATATATATATACATATGCATATATATATATATATATATATTACCTACTGGCGATAGCCAGTAGGTATATATAGTTAGAATTTTTTCTCTATGGGACTTTTGAAAATTCTATGTCTAATAACTTTGGCGTTTGTGGACGGAATCGGCTGAAATTTTCAGGAAAATGGCACATTTTGATTCTGAGCAGCCCCTGAAAATTTGGTGGAGTTTCGTCAAGGGGGGGCTGAGAAAAAAGGGGGGTCCCAAAACGCGTTTTTTCCATTCATTTTTCCATAGGGCGGTTGGACTCACTTTTAGCTCGAACGGCTAAATGGATTTGCACGAAACTTGGCAAAATTGTAGGGACTGTTAGCCCGATGTGCCTTTGCTAGGTATCAATATATGTGCTCCAGTAGTTTTTGAGAAATTAACGTTCAAACCAAGATATATATCTGTAACAGCGCTCTGGGCAGCGATCCGGTCCGCTTACTTTTCGCTTATCGGAACTTTGCGCGCAGAAAGCTGATTGGCTCTCCGGTGTCTGTCAACATTCTAAACAGTCCGGAGCGGCCGCCATCTTGTCTCTCGGTAGGATCGAGAGAGAAGAAGAGGTGGAAAACGAAAGGGGAATTTAATGAAAGGGGGCAAGGTATCCCCCTCTTGACCCCCTAGGAATGTTGTTGGGGTTATTAAAGGGTCCCGTGGGGAAAATAAAAAAAAAATGATTTTTCACGGTAGAAGCGCGGCCGCGAACTGGTAGCGAAACGGGAATTCGCCATTTTGTGCTTCGTTAATTAAATTACTAGTTATAAGTGGGTGCGGGAGACGTATCCTAATCCCCTATGTTTCCTGAGGGTGGCTGAGGAGGCTGATATATGTTGATACATCTCTTCCAGCGGCTGTGCGTGAGCTTTTTTTTTTTTTTGCTGCGTGACAGTCCGGAGCGGCCGCCATCTTGTCTCTCGGTAGGATCGAGAGAGAAGAAAAGGTGAAAAACTAAGGGGGAATTTAATGAAAGGGGGCAAGGTATCCCCCTCTTGACCCCCTAGGAATGTTGTTGGGGTTATTAAAGGGTCCCGTGGGGAAAATAAAAAAAAAATGATTTTTCACGGTAGAAGCGCTTCACGGGCCGCGAACTGGGCCGCAAACTGGTAGCGAAACGGGAATTCGCCATTTTGTGCTTCGTTAATTAAAGTACTAGGTATAAGGGGGTGCGGGAGACGTATCCTAATCCCCTATGTTTCCTGAGGGTGGCTGAGGAGGCTCATATATGTTGATACATCTCTTCCAGCGGCTGTGCGTGAGCTTTTTTTTATTTTGCTGCGTGACAGTCCGGAGCGGCCGCCATCTTGTCTCTCGGTAGGATCGAGAGAGAAGAAGAGGTGAAAAACTAAGGGGGAATTTAATGAAAGGGGGCAAGGTATCCCCCTCTTGACCCTCTAGGAATGTTGTTGGGGTTATTAAAGGGTCCCGTGGGAAAAAGAAAAAAAATATGACTTTTTAACGGTAGAAGCGCTTCACGGGCCGCGAACTGGGCCGCAAACTGGTAGCGAAACGGGAATTCGCCATTTTGTGCTTCGTTAATTAAATTACTAGGTATAAGGGGGTGCGGGAGACGTATCCTAATTCCCTATGTTTCCTGAGGGTGGCTGAGGAGGCTGATATATGTTGATACATCTCTTCCAGCGGCTGCGCCATCTTGCCTTTTTTCCAATGCCACAATTTTGTCGTGCACGGCAGCCATTTTAGATGCCAGGCTGGTCCCAGGCTATCACCTACCCCTGCGGATGTAGTTTATGGCCCCAGCTGTAGAGAATTCAGACATGCCAACTCTCCTGATTCAGGCGTGTGACTACTGATTTCAGTGCTAGTCTCCCGCCTCCCGATTTCTGCAAGCAAAAACCCGGGGGCATATTACGAACAACTAGCGATAATTTTTGTTTCTAACTTGTTTAGAGACAAAAATTATCGCCGCACATCGGCGATTTTTATCGCAGATAAACCTTGCTATTATCGCAGAAAAGTCAGCGATATTCATGTATTATCGAGCAAATGCTCTTAGCCATGTTATCCACCTCCCATTGGATAACATGGCTAAGAACTGCTCAGGGCAGGTGTTAGATTTTGGAGATATTCGCGCTTAGCGCGAATATCTCCAAAAGTTGGTAATAGGAGATAGCGATGTTAGCGACTGTTTCCAGTCGCTAACATCTTGGCACGCCCACTTTGCATGTCATTAGTGATAAGTATCACTGACATGCAAAGCGGGGCTCAAGATGGTCGCTATCTCCTTTTAGCTGTCACTAACTGGTGTTAGCGACAGCTTGGTAATAGGGAGATAATTTTATCTCCGCTTTCATGGCTTTTAAAGCCAAAAAAGCGGAGATAAACCCCCTTGATAATATGCCCCACGATTCCTTGGGGGTTTCAGCTGACAGGGCTTGGTATTGTGTTATATGGTAATTTTTCCAGGAAACGTCAGAGGGTCGATGCAGGGGTTCTAGAAGAGGTGATAAACCATTTAAGCCTCATGAACAAGCGCATGGTCTTTTAAAGATTTGTGAAGTACTCGGGGCGGCGGTGTGTGTGTGCCCTCTTTTAGGAGCGGGCGGGGGGGCACTGCCAGCAACTTGCCAGGTCAGGTAGTGTTCAACACGTGCATCACCCTTTCTCTGTCTGCTATTGCGCTCCATGCTTCGGAAAGGTAAGAAAAAGAACGTGCATTTGAGTTTGAAATGTCCGATCCTGCAGCAGCACACTTCCAAAGCCCACACATGACAATAACCCGATTCAAGGCCCCATTCACCCGTTTATAAAAAAATAGATAACACTCCAACAAAGTAAGATTATAAAACTTTATTAACTATTAACTATAACGAACGGAACAAAAACTAAAAACATTTAAACATTTTTCAACACAAAAAGCAACAATGGTTAGAAGCTGTCTTTTGTGCGAATAGTCCCAAGGCAGCACAACGTGCAGAGTTCTGGACGGCACCCAGGTGATGTCGCCTGGGTGCCGCACTGGTTTTGGGATCCTACAATGCAGCACAGAAAAACAGCGTGGGGCGTCCCGGGTGGTGCGGGGGGAGGCCTCGTCAGTAGCGGTCTGTTGTGCGAATAGTCCCAAGGCAGCAGAACGCGTTGAGATGTTGATGGGACTGTGTCCAGTGTCACATGGCTGACACAACATGTACGACAGGCACCCAGGTGATGTCCAGTAAACTGCCGCACTGGTTTTGGTATCCTACAATGCTGCTCCGAAAATTGGCGTGCGGCGGCCCGGGGGTGGGGGAGGCGGCGTGAACGGGCCTTCCCAGGTGGCGGCCATCTAGCTGAGTTGCGCACGCTCTTGCGGCTACAGCGTCTCGCTCACCATGTTGTTGAGTTGCTCCCACTCTTGCAGTGCAGCGATAGGCGGCTGCCACATGGCTCTTAAAATGGCGGACGGCTCCTCGGTTTTGGGCCTGGTCCACTGAAATGGCCCTGGGACACCTTGGAACTCGGACGCTTGCCTGCTAGGGCTTGGGCTCCATTCTCGAAAAGCGTCCCCTCAGCCGTGAAGATTCTACAAAAGTCTTGGGGGCCCCCGACTCCCGCAGGCTTCCGGTGGGGAGCGGCTGCCATGATTGCTCGCGGAATGACCACGACGGAGCCACGAGATGGTGGTGCTCTCATGCTGACGCCAGCTTCAGTCTGAATGATCCAGAAACAAGGTGGAAAAACAACAAGTGATGGACTGAATGTGGATCAATGTCACACACTCCCCCAGTCAAAAGATCTGGGCCCAAATCCATCGTTTTTTTGCACTCCACACCACCCTGGGTTAGACAATGGCGATATGCAAATCAGCTCTGACCCTGTTGCCCCATGGGAACAGTCCAGTCCGAACTACAAAAGCCATGTCCTTCCCAGAACGGAATCAAGCATCCGAGGACCGGACCGGTTTCGAGGTAACACCTCTCATCAGCCCGGCTAGCTTGACCCCAGTGGTGTGGAGTGCCTGGGACCCACGTCTGGGCATCCCCAGCGCACTTAGGGCGGCAATTGCAAAAACAACAAGTGATGGACTGAATGTGGATCAATGTCACACACTCCCCCAGTCAAAAGATCTGGGCCCAAATCCATCGTTTTTTTGCACTCCACACCACCCTGGGTTAGACAATGGCGATATGCAAATCAGCTCTGACCCTGTTGCCCCATGGGAACAGTCCAGTCCGAACTACAAAAGCCATGTCCTTCCCAGAACGGAATCAAGCATCCGAGGACCGGACCGGTTTCGAGGTAACACCTCTCATCAGCCCGGCTAGCTTGACCCCAGTGGTGTGGAGTGCCTGGGACCCACGTCTGGGCATCCCCAGCGCACTTAGGGCGGCAATTGCAAAAACAACAAGTGATGGACTGAATGTGGATCAATGTCACACACTCCCCCAGTCAAAAGATCTGGGCCCAAATCCATCGTTTTTTTGCACTCCACACCACCCTGGGTTAGACAATGGCGATATGCAAATCAGCTCTGACCCTGTTGCCCCATGGGAACAGTCCAGTCCGAACTACAAAAGCCATGTCCTTCCCAGAACGGAATCAAGCATCCGAGGACCGGACCGGTTTCGAGGTAACACCTCTCATCAGCCCGGCTAGCTTGACCCCAGTGGTGTGGAGTGCCTGGGACCCACGTCTGGGCATCCCCAGCGCACTTAGGGCGGCAATTGCAAAAACAACAAGTGATGGACTGAATGTGGATCAATGTCACACACTCCCCCAGTCAAAAGATCTGGGCCCAAATCCATCGTTTTTTTGCACTCCACACCACCCTGGGTTAGACAATGGCGATATGCAAATCAGCTCTGACCCTGTTGCCCCATGGGAACAGTCCAGTCCGAACTACAAAAGCCATGTCCTTCCCAGAACGGAATCAAGCATCCGAGGACCGGACCGGTTTCGAGGTAACACCTCTCATCAGCCCGGCTAGCTTGACCCCAGTGGTGTGGAGTGCCTAGGACCCACGTCTGGGCATCCCCAGCGCACTTAGGGCGGCAATTGCAAAAACAACAAGTGATGGACTGAATGTGGATCAATGTCACACACTCCCCCAGTCAAAAGATCTGGGCCCAAATCCATCGTTTTTTTGCACTCCACACCACCCTGGGTTAGACAATGGCGATATGCAAATCAGCTCTGACCCTGTTGCCCCATGGGAACAGTCCAGTCCGAACTACAAAAGCCATGTCCTTCCCAGAACGGAATCAAGCATCCGAGGACCGGACCGGTTTCGAGGTAACACCTCTCATCAGCCCGGCTAGCTTGACCCCAGTGGTGTGGAGTGCCTGGGACCCACGTCTGGGCATCCCCAGCGCACTTAGGGCGGCAATTGCAAAAACAACAAGTGATGGACTGAATGTGGATCAATGTCACACACTCCCCCAGTCAAAAGATCTGGGCCCAAATCCATCGTTTTTTTGCACTCCACACCACCCTGGGTTAGACAATGGCGATATGCAAATCAGCTCTGACCCTGTTGCCCCATGGGAACAGTCCAGTCCGAACTACAAAAGCCATGTCCTTCCCAGAACGGAATCAAGCATCCGAGGACCGGACCGGTTTCGAGGTAACACCTCTCATCAGCCCGGCTAGCTTGACCCCAGTGGTGTGGAGTGCCTGGGACCCACGTCTGGGCATCCCCAGCGCACTTAGGGCGGCAATTGCAAAAACAACAAGTGATGGACTGAATGTGGATCAATGTCACACACTCCCCCAGTCAAAAGATCTGGGCCCAAATCCATCGTTTTTTTGCACTCCACACCACCCTGGGTTAGACAATGGCGATATGCAAATCAGCTCTGACCCTGTTGCCCCATGGGAACAGTCCAGTCCGAACTACAAAAGCCATGTCCTTCCCAGAACGGAATCAAGCATCCGAGGACCGGACCGGTTTCGAGGTAACACCTCTCATCAGCCCGGCTAGCTTGACCCCAGTGGTGTGGAGTGCCTGGGACCCACGTCTGGGCATCCCCAGCGCACTTAGGGCGGCAATTGCAAAAACAACAAGTGATGGACTGAATGTGGATCAATGTCACACACTCCCCCAGTCAAAAGATCTGGGCCCAAATCCATCGTTTTTTTGCACTCCACACCACCCTGGGTTAGACAATGGCGATATGCAAATCAGCTCTGACCCTGTTGCCCCATGGGAACAGTCCAGTCCGAACTACAAAAGCCATGTCCTTCCCAGAACGGAATCAAGCATCCGAGGACCGGACCGGTTTCGAGGTAACACCTCTCATCAGCCCGGCTAGCTTGACCCCAGTGGTGTGGAGTGCCTGGGACCCACGTCTGGGCATCCCCAGCGCACTTAGGGCGGCAATTGCAAAAACAACAAGTGATGGACTGAATGTGGATCAATGTCACACACTCCCCCAGTCAAAAGATCTGGGCCCAAATCCATCGTTTTTTTGCACTCCACACCACCCTGGGTTAGACAATGGCGATATGCAAATCAGCTCTGACCCTGTTGCCCCATGGGAACAGTCCAGTCCGAACTACAAAAGCCATGTCCTTCCCAGAACGGAATCAAGCATCCGAGGACCGGACCGGTTTCGAGGTAACACCTCTCATCAGCCCGGCTAGCTTGACCCCAGTGGTGTGGAGTGCCCAGACGTGGGTCCCAGGCACTCCACACCACTGATGTCATCAGTGATGTCACTAACCATGTCATGAATGATGTAATATGTGACATCATCAGCAGTGGATTGCGGGTGCGCGATATATAGTTAGCGCTTATAACTATATATGGAATTTCAATGGTTTTATGCGAGTAAAATAAGGTTTTGTAAATGCAAATCCCTAACTATATATGGCCTAAAACCAATGGTTTTTTCATTGAATTTTCAAGGTTTTGTAAATGCAAATTCCTAACTATATATCCACTATAACCTATGGTTTTTTCTGTGAATATATATATATATATATATAATGTTATTCTTTTCCATTCAGCGTTATTACATGGAATGTTAAAGGTTTTAATATTCCTATAAAGAGGCAAATAATGATTTCACATTTAGCCTCCTATAAACCTGATTTGGTTTTATTACAAGAAAGTCATCTGTCTGAGGCTGAAGCTCTCAAACTTAAGCGTAATTGGGTTGGCTCAGTGCTGATATCTCCTACAAATACAAAAAAAGAATGGGGTTGTTATTTTATGCCATAAAAAGTTGAAAAGCTCTGTTGTAACACAAGATATTGATTCTGATGGTAGATGGATTTTGGTCGTTATTAATTAATAATATCCCTCTATACACATGGTACTTTTGTGCAATATGTTGGCTCAGCACTTTATTCCCATCCTCCCTATTCCCTCATGCACTTTAATATACTCCACTTGACGCAGGCTCAGAACCGGTCTTATTTAAATATATTCACACTAATACATTAGTCCGCTAGTCACTTTAAAGATTTTATACATATGTCATATTTGGTCTTTGCTTTAAGGGATTTATCCTAAAAATATGAAATTCCTATCAATTATATGTGTGGGATCATATGACATTATCATTGCATTTATTTATATTTTATGGTATGTTGTTTTAAAGATTGTCTTTTTACACATACTCTTTTTGCGATAATGTTTAAAGGCCATATGTAACAACTGATTCGAAATATATATAAAAGTATGTCTTTTATGTCTATCAGACTGCAACTTCACGTGTCTGGGCGGGCTAATTGTGTAACACTGCATTATAAAATTACAAAAATCTAACTGGTTCACTTGCATGTGATCAAGGGCTCCTTGAAGCCCGAAACGCGTAGTGCCCTCTTGCTACCGACTGTAAGGCAAATAAAGAACCTGTGTAGCGCATCAGCTGGTCCGTCTCCTCTGTTCCTGCGCCGACCTGACCCCTGGTCTGACTCGGAAGTGGTGTGTGGAGTTTTGTGCATCTAATTACGGAAGCCGGCTTGCTTTCGTCTCGGACCCCCTTTCCTGTTTGCGGCGCCACCATCAAGCCATCGTGTGTAAAGCTTTCCTGGAAGGAATTATTCGTGGCAGCCCCCTCACGCGATTTGAAAGACAAACCTCAAGCAGCTGTACAACCCGGGCATTTAGCGGCGGATTCGGAAGGCTCTGCCGGAAGAGTGACAGTGGTGTACGCGGTGAGTTTCCCAGTCAGTGAAAGAGCGGAGGTGGAAAGGTTTTCCCAAGTTGGGAAATAGCGCACTAAAAAGCATTCCATTTACAACAAATAAGTGGTACAAATTGCATTTGCTACAGTCGGGTTAAGCAGAGGTGATGTCTGCAGAGGAGTTCCGTGCGAGGGAGGAGGAGGCAGAGCTATTATTCAGCCAAGTCATGACGCCTAGCAGCAGTAACATCAATGCACCAGTGGCAAATACAGAGACACTAGATAAATCTAACATAAAAAATCTATTCAAGGCTTTGGAAAAACAAAAACGGCTAGAGATCACCAAATGGTGGGAACACTATTCTCTCTCTAAATATGCAGAAGTCAAAAGGGTGCCACGTGGGCTACGTATTTTGTTAGCACCGAGCTTCGAGAACCCCAACCCATTAATGCTCAAAGAATGGGGTCAAAACAACCTTGCGGCATCTATGAATTTGGTCCATATTCTTATCAAATATGCCGCTATCGACAGGGAGGCTATCCTGTTAGTCATTGCTGGGCTGGAAGAGCAAATAAATGCATTGGGTGAAGTAGAAGGGGTCAAACAATTGAGAGAAGGAATGGATGACCGCCTCAAGAAGCATGGTGAGAAAATTAAGGCAAGAAAGATTAGCAAATTTGCCCGAGATGCCGCAGACTATGTAAATGGGCAAATTTTCACTTTCTCTAGAAAGTACAACGCCACAAAGAGACAACAGTTTAGAGGTGCTTCAAAATCCACACCCAATGCACAGCCTACAGCAACTGCAACTGCAAATGCAACTGAAAATGAAGCACTTGCTGGCGCCAGCAGTGACACCTTGTCCAGTTACAGTGGGTCCAGTGGTTCGAACACAGATTTGGATGCCATCAATCAACCCTTGCCAGTTTTGGAAATCGATGAGGAGGTGGGTTTTTTAGTGGCAGAGAGACTACGCACACTTCGGTCATATCAAAAGGCAGCAACAGATCCCGCCGCAACCAAAAACGTCGGGAAAGGCGGAGAAGTCGCAAACAAAGGAACCAAAAAACAACAACAGAAAAACAACCAACAGTGGAAGAAAAAGAAGCAATAGGGGATAGATCAATTATCAACCTATCTGACGTGGTCCTCAATAAAGCGGAGCAACAACTTCTTGCTTTAGGTCTAAATTACTGCCCTGACCAGAATTTCAAATATGCCTCCACCAGAGTAGATGTGTACTGCTACATCCGTAAATTAAAGTTACGCAAATTCTTTGCCCTACAAAAGTTAAAAGGTACTGCCAGCACGAACAATCCAGCTAATATAGCTATCACTAGCACGGAACAGCCCTTGTCAGTGTTGGATGCTTCTACACTCCTTACTATCCATGACTTGGCGGATGAGTAATGAGGCAATAAATGAGAGAGAAGCTGTGAGTACCCAGAACCGACTTGAAATGATTAATATATCCAAATCTGGAGAAGGCATCACTCCATTTAAGAGAAAATCTGAATTTGTGCCTATAATGACTCGTGACGCAGTTGATGTGTTCCAGGACTGCATCATTATGGAAATGAAAAAATTGCATAAAACCAGCAATATCCATAAAAAAAGAAGGAGATTCAATGTGAAACAAGCACAGTATCATGTGCTTATGAAAAAACTAAAGAACAATCCAGATATCGTGATCAAAATGGCAGATAAGGGTGGAAACATCGTTATTTGGCCCAAATCAGCATACATTCTGGAAGCACAAAGACAGCTATCAGATCCTCTATGTTATCAAAAATCCACCAACAAGGAATACATGAAGGCAAATGAAAATTTAAGCAAACTCCTACTCAAACATCGTAGAGTGGGTTTAATCTCGGAAGATGAGTATAAATTCATGCTTAATGAACATCCAACTCTGCCAAACATGTATTTAATTCCTAAAATACATAAAGGACTATCACCAGTGCCAGGCAGGCCAATTATCTCCGCGATAAACAGTTGTGGAGAAAAAGTAGGACAATATGTGGACTTTTTCTTGAAAGAACTGGTAAGCAACCTGCCCAGCTTTGTACGCGATACTGGGGATTTTTTGGCCAAAATAGAGGACCTAGAATGGCAAGATGATATGCTGCTTCTGACCTTGGATGTAGAACAACTATATACAAGCATTTCACATATTGATGGAATGAATGCAGTCTCTTATTTCCTGGGTCACAGGCAAATTGACTTTTACGAGCATAACAAAATGATTCTGGGGTTGATTGAATGGTGCTTAAATAATAACTATTTTTTGTTTGGCAAGGAAATCTGGAGGCAATTAAGGGGCGTGGCAGTGGGGGCCTGCTTCTCCCCCAGCTATGCGTGTTTACACGTAGGCTGGTGGGAGGGGCGGGTCCTCAATGTTACGCATCAAGTGTGGGTACGAGAGAAAGTCATCCGGTACCTCCGCTATATTGATGATATTTTTATAGTCTGGCAAGGTAGTGAAACAGAGGCTACTGCTTTTGTTGAGGCTATTAATGACAACCCTTATAACCTCAGATTTACTTCAAAGATCAGCACTAAAAAAGCAGAATTTTTGGATGTCATGGTCTATATTGACAATCACAATAGAGTGCAGACTACCCTTCACCGTAAGAGCACGGCAGGCAACACTACCCTCCACGCCTCCAGTCTACATCCCAGGCACACAATTCAGAGCATTCCATATGGAGAAATTTTGAGGTTAAAAAGAATTTGTAGTGTTGCCTCTGATTTCGATACCTGTGTTGATGACTTGCGTATCCGCATGAAAGCCCGTGGGTACACTGAAAAAATGTTTAATCTAGCTCTAGCTAAATCTCAGAGTAGAACCCGGGCGAGTTTGTTAATGCAAGCCTCTGACAATACAGAATTACCTGACGAAACATCAGATATTGCCAAACAAGAATGTCCCAGGTTTATAACGAACTATAGCAGCCAACACAACAAAATAAGACAAATGTTCAACCATCACTGGCCCACTGTATTAACTGACAATGTTTTGGGCAACATGCTTCCCGACAAACCTTTGGTTACCTTTCGCCGGGCACTAAATATGGGAGCTACACTAGATCAAAGCAGCCCAGAGCTCAAACTGAAACCCAATTGGCTAATCAAGGAGGGATTCCGAAAATGCTCTACGTGTAGAGCGTGTAATTTTGGAATAAATAAAACACACTATAAAACTCCCTTCAGCGACACTGAGTTTCCCATCAAGGGCCAATTTACGTGTAAAACAGAATATGCTGTATATGTACTGACATGCACCTGTGGCCTCAATTATGTAGGCAGTACTATACAACCGGTGCATGTCAGAATCTTGCAGCATATTCGGGCCATTTTACACTCAGATCCTGCTTATCCTGTCGCCCGCCATTTTTTGAGCTCACACAACAAAAACATCAATTGTCTATCATATTATGTTGTGGCTTCAGTTCCCAAATCAAGAAGAGGGGGTAATCGAGAACTAAAACTCCGACAATTGGAGTCACGTATGATTCTCGAATATGACAGTAAGTGGCCAAATGGGCTCAACATCACAGAGGATCTTCGTCACTTTATATAATAAGGTTTATGATGTAAACATGGAGTCCTTGCATACAAAGTATCAGCTCTGGATGTATCTTCCCCTAGGTAGTCAGGTTCCCTGTTACCTAATGGACCATATAAATATATAGGTATCTGTATATGTCTGTATATGTAAAAATATCAAACATGAACTAGAATATGACTTTTCTGATAGGTAAGATAGGAGGCCAGTCAAGTTCCTTGTTGGCCTCCTTTTCATAAAAACAGATAGCTCCTTACCTCCTCCTATTTTGTAAATATACCCTAATTACTATTTAACAATTTTGTATACACTTTTTTTACTACCTTTGTTATTTAATCAGCACGTATTTTACACTGGGTGTTTTTAGTCATAATGAATTTTACATATTGTAGTTTTAATACCAGTATCAAATGTTTTTACAGTTTTTAATATGAGATATAGCAAAGGACAATGTCCCATCTCTAACTGTCAAACTGCATTTATGCATTGTATACACATGGTACTTTTGTGCAATATGTTGGCTCAGCACTTTATTCCCATCCTCCCTATTCCCTCATGCACTTTAATATACTCCACTTGACGCAGGCTCAGAACCGGTCTTATTTAAATATATTCACACTAATACATTAGTCCGCTAGTCACTTTAAAGATTTTATACATATGTCATATTTGGTCTTTGCTTTAAGGGATTTATCCAAAAATATGAAATTCCTATCAATTATATGTGTGGGATCATATGACATTATCATTGCATTTATTTATATTTTATGGTATGTTGTTTTAAAGAATGTCTTTTTACACATACTCTTTTTGCGATAATGTTTAAAGGCCATATGTAACAACTGATTCGAAATATATATAAAAGTATGTCTTTTATGTCTATCAGACTGCAACATCACGTGTCTGGGCGGGCTAATTGTGTAACACTGCATTATAAAATTAAAAAAATCTAACTGGTTCACTTGCATGTGAACAAGGGCTCCTTGAAGCCCGAAACGCGTAGTGCCCTCTTGCTACCGACTGTAAGGCAAATAAAGAACCTGTGTAGCGCATCAGCTGGTCCGTCTCCTCTGTTCCTGCGCCGACCTGACCCCTGGTCTGACTCGGAAGTGGTGTGTGGAGTTTTGTGCATATATATATATATATATATATAATGTTATTCTTTTCCATTCAGCGTTATTACATGGAATGTTAAAGGTTTTAATATTCCTATAAAGAGGCAAATAATGATTTCACATTTAGCCTCCTATAAACCTGATTTGGTTTTATTACAAGAAAGTCATCTGTCTGAGGCTGAAGCTCTCAAACTTAAGCGTAATTGGGTTGGCTCAGTGCTGATATCTCCTACAAATACAAAAAAAGAATGGGGTTGTTATTTTATGCCATAAAAAGTTGAAAAGCTCTGTTGTAACACAAGATATTGATTCTGATGGTAGATGGATTTTGGTCGTTATTAATTAATAATATCCCTCTCACTGTGTTTAATCAGTATGGCCCTACTCAACCCGATCCCACTTTTTGGCCCACCATTACAGATATGTGTTTTCAATATAAAGATTAATTTTTTATACTTGCCGATGATTGTAATCAAATTATTGATGATCGCAAATCCCAGGTATGCTTTATTCCCTATAAAACCCACAAACAATTTCTTAGTACTATCACAGAGGCTCATCTAGTTGATGTCTGGAGACTATGCAATCCAGACCAATCAGAATTTTCCTTTTTCTCCCCTCCACATGAATCCTTATCCCGGATTGACTATATAGGCCTTTCTAAATCCTTGGCCCAGAACCTTGTTTCCTCCCCGAACGAGCCCATTCTGATTTCAGATCATGCTCTGGTGGTTGTTGGCTTTGATTTACTCCCTCCTAGTTCTAAGTCTTCCAGGTGGAGATTTAATAATTATCTTTTACAAGATCCAGTTTTCTCCTCTTCCTTCACCTCTTTTGCTGAAGAATTCTTTTCAATAAATGAGGATTCTTCCGGGTCTTTGAATTGCACTGTTTCCCTCGAGATCAGTGTCCCTCCAGGGCACTCTAGGAAATCATTCATTAATTTGTTCAAAAAAGGTAATATCGTCAGAATCTTGAACTTTTCGAATTTATGAGCGCGGAACTCAAACTGTCTTTCACTTTCCGCCTTTTCCCGCCCAAAGTACAAGATTCACATTTGAATCAGAAAACCACACGGGCCCTGAGGAAGGGCAAAGCCCGAAATGCATTGGGGCACCGGGCCACTTGCCTCAACATTATGAAAACAATATTGTGATGAATTTACAACTAAAATAACAAAAAAAGAATGATATCAACCTTACAAGAGAATCTTTATTACCTTTTTTGAACAAATTAATGAATGATTTCCTAGAGTGCCCTGGAGGGACACTGATCTCGAGGGAACCAGTGCAATTCAAAGTATCGTTTCACCCCAAGTATAGGGGGAGTTACTCCACGGGCACCACCCACCCATATAGACTTTGACTATAATTTATACTGGTGTGCGTCTCCTACAAGCCACTTTGGGCCAAACGATTCTTCCGTGTCCCCAGTTTCGGTGTGGGATAGTTTTAAAGCAACCGCTCAATGTTTTATTATAGATTTTGGAGTTCATTCCGATCTCGGCCGGAATGCCCTGAAAGAGTCGGCTGGACCCTTACCTTACGACCGTCATGGAGCCGATCCGTCCGGGCAAAGCAGTACGATGCGCATCAGTGCAGAAATCCCGACCGAGCCGTACGCTCCGATGACAGCCACAGTTACTCGGCTGAAGCGGACCCATAGACTCTGATTTGAGTCGCAAATACACAGCAGTTTCCGGCCGGACAAGTACAATGCGTACTTCCTGCGCGCCGAGCGGGTCGCCACGTACAGCACGTCAAAGCATCCGGAAGAGATGCATATCATGCACGATTCGCGCCACAACATGATCCATGGCTACGAAACGGGCAAGCCAGCACCCAGTACTAGTTGAAGCAACAATCAACACGTTTGAGACACACCAACCATGAATCCCGCCGCGCTGGTCCTTCCGGTACTATGCATCTAACAGCGGATCAGAAACAGACGAGTACAGCGCAGATGGTAAGTCAGACACCCACCGCACAAACAAACTACACATACCCGCCTCATGTCGCACATACATAGGGATGCAGAAATAATGTACACCATCAACAGCCGAACCATAGGGGCGGGATGGCTATCACAGTACAATACACACCCATAGGGGCCTCATGTCTACCACTACCACTACCCCCACCCATAGGGGGCTGGATGCCTATCACTCCCCCAGCATTGTCCACCCCATGGTGGGTGGATGCCTATCACTACCCCCAGCATTTTCCACCCCATGGTGAGTGGATGCCTATCACTACCCCCAGCATTGTCCACCCCATGGTGGGTGGATGCCTATCACTCCCCCCAGCATTGTCCACCCCATAGGGGGCTGGATGCCTATCACTTCCCCCCAGCATTGTCTACCCCATGGTGGGTGGATGCCTATCACTACCCCCAGCATTGTCCACCCCATAGGGGCTGGATGCCTATCACTCCCCCCAGCATTGTCCACCCCATAGGGGGCTGGATGCCTATCACTCCCCCCAGCATTATCCACCCCATAGGGGGCTGGATGCCTATCACTCCCCCAGCATTGTCCACCCCATGGTGGGTGGATGCCTATCACTACCCCCAGCATTTTCCACCCCATGGTGAGTGGATGCCTAGCACTACCCCCAGCATTGTCCACCCCATGGTGGGTGGATGCCTATCACTCCCCCCAGCATTGTCCACCCCATAGGGGGATGGATGCCTATCACTTCCCCCCAGCATTGTCTACCCCATGGTGGGTGGATGCCTATCACTACCCCCAGCATTGTCCACCCCATAGGGGCTGGATGCCTATCACTCCCCCCAGCATTGTCCACCCCATAGGGGGCTGGATGCCTATCACTCCCCCCAGCATTGTCCAACCCATAGGGGGCTGGATGCCTATCACTCCCCCCAGCATTGTTCACCCCATGGTGGGTGGATGCCTATCACTCCCCCAGTATTGTCCACCTTATGGTGGGTGTATGCCTATCACTACCCCCAGGATTTTCCACTCCATGGTGGGTGGATGCCTATCACTAAATCAGCATTGTCCACCCCATAGGGGGCTGGATGCCTATCACTCCGCCCAGCATTGTCCACCACATAGGGGGCTGGATGCCTATCACTACCCCCAGCATTGTCCACCCCATGTTGGGTGGATGCTTGTCACTACCCCCAGCATTGCCCACCCCAAAGAGGGCTGAATGACTATCACTCCCCCAGCATTGTCCACTCCATGGTGGGCGGATGCCTATCACTACCCCCAACTTTGTCCACTCCATGGTGGGTGGATGCCTATCACTACACCCAGCATTGTCCGCCCCATAGGGGGAGGGATGCCTGTCACTACCCCCAGCATTGTCCACCCCATGGTGGGTGGATGCCTATCACTACCCCCAGAATTGTCTTCCCCATAAGGGGAGGGATGCCTGTCACTACCCCAGCATTGTGCACCCCATAGGGGGCTGGATGCCTATCACTCCCCCCAGCATTGTCCACCCCATGGTGGGTGGATGCCTATCACTACCCCAGCATTGTCCACTCCATAGGGGGCTGGATGCCTATCACTCCCCCCAGCATTATCCACACCATAGGGGGCTGGATGCCTATCACTCCCCCCCAGCATTATCCACCCCATAGGGGGCTGGATGCCTATCACTACCCCCAGCATTGTCCACCCCATAGGGGGCTGGATACCTATCAATTCCCCTAGCATTGTCCACCCCATGGTGGGTGGATGCCTTTCACTACCCCCTTAACAAATTGCATAGATCAACTATCGTATATTGAATACTAAATCGAGTGGTTGCCTCTTATATATCTTTAGAGCAGACTGCTTGACCGAGAAACACTGGCAAGAAGGCGCCGTTATACCTTCTAATTAGAAAGGTATGTATTGACTCTTTAGTTTAACCAAATATCAATGCATTTGAACCTAATGCCAATCGCAGCAGACTTTGTAAGGGTTTAATCTAATCCTTCTTTTTATGTACCGTAACTAGGGAACCTTTCAAAATTAATGAAGACCCCCTTTTCCAAACCTGTGGCCTTTGGAAGCGATCGACTAGACAGGTACTTAGTGATTATTCAGCTATCCCTGACCCCCAACTATAAAATGTCCTAAAAACCTGACAGCCTTAGATAACTAGAACCCTGTCACATAGAACATACAGTCAAACTTGATAATATCAGCTTCATGTATATTGGTACCATCAAAAATCTGTTTTGTCAGTATTTCAAACAATATAGAGTGATCGGATAAACGGTAATTTTTGAACTTACAGTTTGAAAATGTATGGACGAATGTTGGATACCATTGGCTTACCACATTGTCTGTCGCCCGTGTGTCATCCACAAACATAGGCTTCCCACAGGAACTTTTATCCCCTACGGTGCAAATCAATTTACCTGTCCGGGACACCTCTTGGCTCCCAAAAGGTAAAAAATAAAAAACAAGCACTCAGTGATCTAAAAACCTAATTCAATAAACGGATATTCAGTGTAACCAAAGCTTGTTCTGTTTGATTATCCATAACACAGGTTACTTCACCGAAAAACGCTAATCATTTAATCAACTGCGGCGCTAGGCAACCGAGTCCCTGATCCGGGAGCTTATTTGAACAAGGTAAAAATGTGTTACAAATAAGGGTGATTTGTGTGCCAGCCCACTTTCTACTTGTGGTTTATTTGTAAACAACTTTAGAAATCTATCCGTGCCTGAGTTCGTTATTCACTACAGGATAAATATTTCAAATAAGCATAGAACGATAACATTGGGCGTTAGTCCCAAGGTTCTCCTGGGTGAAATACAGATCAGATGATGGTAGATGTGATACGTATGATATTGTAATGACATAGAATTGATACTGTCTAGGATATGCACTGTATGAGATTGAGGCACTCCTTAACCACAATGATTTTTTGTTCATCCTTATTTACAGAATGTATCTCTAAAATGTAACTCATGGCGTAAATATTTGCTGAAATTTGAAAGCTCACAATATGTACCGAATTTGTTATTTCACAGCTGTTATGATTGTGTCTCCATTAACAGTTATTTTTAGATATAACTTTACATGTTTTTTAATAGTTGAGAGCTCTTTGTGTGTTATATATATCAAGTAGACAATCCCTTCAATGGGTAGAGACAGTATTTTAATTTTGAATCTGTTATCGTTTTTAGGGTACTCAAGATATGAAATCCATGTCCTGAGGATGGTCTCCTACACGAAAGAATAGAGACCGAAACGTCGACTGTGGCTTTATCTACCATTTAATGCTTAATTAATTTTGTAATAGGTAGAAAAGCTTGAGCAATTGATGTAGTAAGGGCTGTGTAGACTAATGTATTTACCCTTCTGCGTCATTTTAACTTGATTTGAAAAAAGATTAAATATATACTTTTTTCTATATACACCCGTCTGTCAATCCCCTTTTTGCTCTCTCCTTTCACTGATCACTAACAAGTGACAGTTTTGAATGTATATAATTTCTGTTGTTGCATAACCAGCATTAGTGGGTTAAATCAGTAAGCCCACATGATTTCATTCTCTAAGTGACTTTGAAATTCTTTTGTTTACTAAAATCCCTTGAAGGTACCTTCACCCTATCATTTCACTACCCCCAGCATTGTCCACCCCATAGGGGGCCTGATGACTACCGCTACTAGCAGTCCCCACACATAGGATGTGTGATGCATACACTACCACCCTCCCCACACAGTTTGAAATAAAGCACACCCGCATGTCATAAGTGTATTACTTGTGTAAATGGCCACGTCATTGAATCTGACAGGGCACATACAATGTGAATCACATGACATGTGTGAGCCAAAAGTTGGCTGTGTGATTCACAATTCTAACATAGCATGCACACTGTGGTAATAGGGTTTAAGACCCCCATCATCACAGTGAGCAAAAGGTAAGTGTGGGGTCCAAAACTACAGCAGTCCATGCACACTGTGGCAATGGGGTCTAAGCCCCCCATCATCACAGTGAGCAAAAGGTAAGTGTGGGGTTCAAAACGACAGCAGTCCATGCACACTGTGGTAATGGGGTCTAAGCCCCCCATCATCACAGTGAGCAAACGGTAAGTGTGGGGTACAACACTACAGCAGTCCATGCACACTGTGGTAAAAGGGTCTAAGCCCCCCATCATCACAGCGAGCAAAAGGTAAGTGTGGGGTTCAAAACTACCGCAGTCCATGCACACTGTGGTAATGGGGTCTAAGCCCCCCATCATCACAGCGAGCAAAAGGTAAGTGTGGGGTTCAAAACTACAGCAGTCCATGCACACTGTGGTAATGGGTTCTAAGCCCCCCATAATCACAGTGAGCAAAAGGTAAGTGTTGGAATGTGAAAGATGCAACAGGCAAACTTCATTAATGTATACTGGTACCAATACCAAAATCACGTGTGGGGCAAAGTTGTAGTTGTGGCCCATATGTACACAGCAGTGGTCAGGCAAACGTTGCACTGCAACAGAAACACCCTCTGCCATTTGCACCTAAGCATTGCACATGGGTGTTCACAATGTGTACAATAGGACAAACACAGACACCATGGCAGCAATGGGACATACCAAACAGGAGGAATGTGCACACTGATGAGGCAAGAGTCCTGTGGACAGTGGGGAAGAACTTACAAACAGCATACACCCAATAGCACACAAAACACATACCAATTCAGTGCTGGGTATGCACAAACACAGCCAGGCAGTTCCATACCCACACTGCATATCAAACACAACATGTGTGTGTGTGCAACTACCCACAGGATAGTACACAACACATGAGGGGTGCTGAACTCCAATGACACAGATCCCCACATAGTGCCATGAACAAGTAAACACTCCAGGGCACCCCTTTGTGGTCAATCATGCATTCTCAGATAAGTGGGATATGGTCAGAATACTGTGACACAAGCTGGGCGGGACAGCAACCAACACAGCAAGAGACAGGACCACCACAGCACTACCCTCATGAAACCCACAATTTGCTGACACTACAATGCATGCTGATTACTCAGTGATGAGAAGTGGAGATGTGGCACATACTGTGAAGCATACTCACCTGTGCACACAGGGTCATGAGTCCAGACCAAGAAACTTACATCATAATTTTAACTGTAAGTACGTGATACTCATCATCAACATCATGTAAATCAAAATGAAAAACACCAGATGAAAAATAAAAACTTTAATCAGCAAATCAGGAAGAAAAACGTGCTGTCCTGAAAACACAAAGGCCAATGGCCAGTCCATTAGTAAAGTCCAAACAGGGAGACATTGAACCAGTTGTCACCCATTGCTTGCCTGCACAGCTATGGCCAGGGGACATCTCCCCTTGGAGGGGCACACATAGGGGCAGACCAGGCACCGCAGGAACAGGATCAGGGGATATCAGAATGAGTCAGGGGAGGGGTGGTGGGAGCAGAGGGCTCACTGGCAACTACAGTGGAGGTGTCTGACACAGTGGGCCCAGTAACCAGTGCAGGGCACAAGTCAGGAGTGGCCGCCGCCGGCATCACTGTAGGGTATGACTCAGATGTGGTGGGTGCTGGCCCCACTGCAGTGGGCGGGTCAGACGGGGTTGTTGTGGCCTCCACTGCAGTGCCAAACTCCACTGGAGTGGAAGGGGGTGTAGATGAGCTGGGTAGGACAGACGGGGGGACACAGGCTCCACACCAGTAGCACAAACAGGTAGAGCGTCTGTCTCTTCCCCTTGCTAGTCTTATCTGATGGGTCTGTGGGGAAGAGGCAAATGTCAAAGAGGAAGAGCTTTTTGGAAGTGGAGTCTGCAGGTGAGGCAAGGGAAAGGGTCTTGGAGGGAGAGGTATCTGAGGACTGTGGAGTCTTTGTGGATGCCTGTGTGTGTGTCTGATCCCCTGTGAGTGAGGTATCACTCCCCTGACTGTGCTTGCGTGTACGTTTTGATCGTGGCTTGCATGTCTGTGTGTTGCCAGTGTCTGTGGTGGTGCGTGTTTGTGTTGGTCTGTGTGTACTTGTGACAGGTAGGGTAGTGGGGATTGAGGATGTGGCAGAGGTAGGAGGGGTGAGGGACTGTTGGATTAGGGACACTGCTGTCCTCAGTGAGGAGTATATGGACTGGTTGGTCCGCTGTAGGGCAGACATGCTAGAAAAAATGTCATAAATGAACGACACCAGTTGTGTCAACAGACTAGTGTGTGTATGGAGGACACTCAGCATAGATGTCTGCCCTACATGGATCTGCTTAATCAAGTCCATAGACTTCACACTCAGGGCAGAAGGGGAGACAGAGGTAGGGGGTGCAGTGCCTGGCGCAAAGGAGACATGGTCCCTGACATGGAACCCTCCACGGACCTCTGGGGTTGGAGCAGATGGAAGTGTGGTGATGGTATTTGCAGGACAGATCTGCTTGATTGTGTTTGCTGACTGCTGGCACCCGACTCCACAAGGGACTTATCATCCGACGAGCTGTGGTCCTCAGCTGAGGTTGATGGCACTGAGGTCCCATTGGTGTCGTTCCCCTCACCCTCCGTGCCACTGGGTTCCTCCGGGTTCCTCCGTTTTCTCAGCAGATGGCCCAGTCTGGCTCTGCTGCTCCTCCTGGTCTGTGGAGCTGTCTCCCATGTGGCTTCAGATGTATCTGTAAGTAAGCAGGAGAAACATATCCCCATCAGTCAACTGTATTGACCTGACACACCACAGTAAGTAGAGCACACTTCAGAGTAAGTCTTCACATCATTTGCCAATCACGAAAACACCTATGTGAACAAGACACTTGACAGTCTGCCACTCAAATACTCCCCTCATTCAACTCCTATCCATGGAGACATCCATCTGGCACGTGTTGGATGCCACAAATCATTTGTGCACATATGCACCACATAGACAATTGTTGGACATCTAAGATAACACATTAAATTTTTACTCCACACACATGCCATCCCCTGGCGATGACTCAGTACGTATGTCAGGGAAAGGGATGGGCAGAGACTATGTCGATATGCGGGATATGCTTCTATCACTACACACAATGATGTTATAGTTATAATGATGTAATAGTCAATGCCGCAATTGGGTTCATGCAGGACAGATGACACTACTGCCGGATCACACGTTTGCAAGTTGAATGCTATGGCACATGCCTGTCTGGTGAGTCAGACTTCACTTTCTACTGTCACAGGGGCAGTGCATCCACACAACAACTGTCTACACTTTGGAACAATGAAAGGTCTGTGGGGAATGCAAGCTCTGTAGATGACAGGTGCACATGTTCACACTCTGCCACCCACATCATGAGGACTCAGATTATCACAATTTTAAGAAATGAGACCTTACAGTGATTGAAAACAAGAATCCCCACACATATGAACTTCACAGTCTGATGAGACTGTACATAATCAGCCTTCACCATGATATTGCATACACCAATTTGCACAGTCAAGGCGTGACACACCTATGTATGAACCAATGTTCATACATAGGTGTGTCACATAGGGTCTGAACCCAAGTGTCCACAGACTCGATAATTCTCACTTCGGTGCCTACTCAAATCACACTCTGCAACTCTGGGCAATAGCTTGCTTAATCTCCACTACGGCCCCCCGCGGCGGGATGCCTGGCTTTCACTTTGGGGATGCCCAGTACGGGTTATCTCACAGGGAAAAGCCAGGACGGGTTCCCAATGTAAGCGCCGGGACACCCCGTTGGGGTAGCTGTGCGCTATATAAGATACACAAAAAAAAAAAATGTGCAGAACCTATAGTCACATCTCAGATGGCTGCCCCCCCCCCCCCCCCAGCTGTTAAGACCCTCCAGGAGTCCATGTTGCGAGGCCACACCACAATGACACAGAGGCAGACATATGAAGGCACTTTTCACAATGCCCAATATGTGAGCTGGCACATGAGAGTGGGAGAAAATAGAGCATTTGATGGCTGGAGTAGGCATTACTGTCCTGGTGCATGTGTAACATGGTATTACCCTGAACACTAAGCAGGTGGCTATGCATATGTGACACACATGATGTACATACGTCAGAGGCTCCAACATTGGTCTCACTTGCATCATGGTTGTGTGGCAAATACCCTACACATGTGGTGCATCTGAGCAGCATCATGAACAAATGTTAATGGCACACACAGAGTACATGTCAGATTACAGGCATTGTGTGAGCAATTGTAACACCCATTGAGCCAAAGACAAAGTTACTGTAACGGATGCTGGCCCCAACTTCAACCTCAGGTAACTAAAAGGACGCAGTACCCAAGTGACTTGAGTCACAGACTGTTTGGGCTACACCTGTGTATGAGATGAGGATGGGGCATGACACAAGTGAGGGACATGAGTCCTGGACTACAAGACAGACATATCACAAAGGTTGGGCTCGCACACCGCTCACCCGCGCGCCTTTTGGTATTATACCTGGTGATATGCGGCAGCCATCGGCAACCCCTGAAACTGACCTGCTCCCTGCTGACGAGTGGCAAATACCACGAAACACGTGTCCAGGGATGGCGAAGATATGATATTTAATTTAATAAGAAGATACGACGTTCTGAACAAAGGTAACTACCATTACCATATCCTGTGGGGCGATCCCGCTGATGAGTGAGCGGTGTGCGAGACCAACCTTTGTGATATTTTGTTCCTGGCTGACGAGCATGGGACTCTGCACTTGCGTGCCTTTTGGTATTATACCTGGTGATATGCGGCAGCCATCGGCAACCCCTGAAACTGACCTGCTCCCTGCTGACGAGTGGCAAATACCACGAAACACGTGTCCAGGGATGGCGAAGATATGATATTTAATTTAATAAGAAGATACGACGTTCTGAACAAAGGTAACTAGAATTACCATGATCCTGTGGGGCGATCCCGCTGATGAGTGAGCGGTGTACGAGCCCAACCTTTGTGATACAAGACAGACATACTGTGGAAGTCTAACCAGGCTAAAGGAGTGCAAAGAGCATGTGACACATAGTTCCCTGACAAGGTTAGAACTTACCCCCACCTTGCTGCTGTCTTGCCTTCAGCTGCCCATCCAGGTCAGGGAAGAGGACCACCAGAATCCGGTGCATGTGGTGGGTCAGGGTCCGGTGTCCGCCCCTCCTGCGTGGAGATGACAGCTTCAGCTGGACCCTTGCAATCTTCCGGGTCCAGCCACGAAGGTCCTGCCACCTCTTCTGGGAAGTAGCGGATCCGGCGCTTGTAGACCCACACAGGTCTGACTGCCCCGGTGATGGTTAACCAGATTTCCTGCTTCTGGTGGGCAGCAACCTGTGAGGATTACAAAGTGAAAAGGCCATAGGTACTAAGCATGGGCGAATTTTGCGAATCTCGCGTTCGCGAATTTTGCCGATTTGCGAATTCGCAATCCGCAAAATCCGCAAATTCTCGCGAATTTTGCTGATTTGCGAATTCGCAATCCGCAAAACTCGCAAATTCTCGCGAATTTGTGGATTTTTTTTTTTGTGTTCGCAAGTCTTTCTGCCAGTTCGCGAGGATTTGGTACTAGTTCACAATTGCGAACTTACTTGTCGGCTCGCAACGGTCGCGACTATGTTGTTTCTACGTCTGGTTCATCATCACAGCCTCCCAGCACCCTCTGTTTCACCACTGGCACCCTCTCTTTGACCCATGCCACCCTCTGTTACATCAATGCCACCCTCTGGTTCATCATCACTGTAGAAGATGGGGGGGAAAAGCAAGCCCACCTGCCCTGCTTGAACTGACATGAATTAATTTGGGGTTAGTTTATTAACAACACCTGCCCTGCCCCAACTGACAATAATGAATTAGGGGCTAATTAATGTGTCACTGAAAGAATTTGAAGTTCCAGCCTGGCACCTGCTTGTCTGCTCCTTTAGCTGTAAATCAGGACCTTTGTGGCATACAGTTAAGGTCAGAGCAGGGACACACAATAGTTGCAAGCAGGCAACCGAATTCTGGAGGGCCCCCTCAGGAAGCACTACAGGGAATCGTTACAAATCATGAGGTTGACCTTTTGCACCTGCTCATTGCTTTTGCTTTTGCAAAAATCATTTTTCGGTTTTTTTCGCGCTATTCGCGGGGCGCGGCGTCGTGCGAAACCGACCGCGGAAGCCGCCAATTTGTGCGAATGAGCTTTTTATTTTTTTGCGGCTTGTTGTTTCACAAGTTTTTGTTGCAGTATTCGCGAGCCGCTTGCAGCGCAACACGCGAATTTACCCCAAGGTAGAGTACGGGCGCGGCCATTTTGTTTGCGTGACGTATTTCCGTTTCCGCCCGCTATATATAATCTCACGCAGTAAGCGCATTGCGAGTAGAGGTTCGCACGAGATCGCGAGGGAAATCTCGCGCAAACTTACTTTCGCGCTCGTGAACGGGCGCCGGCCATCTTGTTTTTCATTCATTTCCTGTGTCTGGGCATGGTGTTTAATCCTCTTGGTATCTTTGCCATCCTTTGCTTGTTTTCAGTTTTTTTTTTACGATTTTGCTTCTTATCTATCCCTCTCTTTTCCTAGCTGTATATTTTTGTCTTTTCTGCTATTTTTCTTTACTTTTAAACTACTTTTTTAAACTCTTTTCTTTTCTTCTTCCCTATCCTATTCTTTCTTAATTTTCTACTTCTTCCTACCTTACCTGCCCAGACCATGGTCAAGCCAGGCGCCGTGAAGCTGCCCAGGCACTTGAGGGCCGCAGCGGCGGCGGGGAGTAGTCCTGGACCCAGTGCCAGGACAGCATGCGGGAGATTGAGGGGGGAGCAGGTGACTCGACAGGAGATGTTCAGCCCGGAGGAAGTGGGCGCGCTGGTCTACTTCGTCCAGCGCCGCCTGCCCAGGACCATCGCGGGAGGCGGCAGGATCGCGGCCGGCGGCTACAACATGCGGGAGCGCCGGAAGCGGTGGGAGAAGGTGTGCTGGGCCATATCCCACCTCTACGGGGTCCAGCGCACCTACAGCCAGGTCACCCATCGCTGGACGGACCTCCTGGACCGGGAGCGCGACCTGCTGGACCAGCTCGGCTTGGAGATCCCCGGGCTTGGTGAGTAGTAGTAGCCATTTCATCACTCACTACTATGATGTTTTCTCCTGCTCTGTGTTGTTGTATTGCAAATATTTGTTTTTTACATGGAGCAAGCCAATAATGCCGCTGATGACGATTACATTGTAGTTAAATTATATTTCAAAATCTTCTGTGCATTTCAGGTGCACTGCTCTCCTTCTCAGTGGCGTTGCTACTATGCTTATTTGTTTTCTATTTCGTGGTCTCATTGGCCTGAGTAACTATTATGTATGAGTGTACTTTACAGAACTGCGTAATGCTAGACACTAGGGGGCAGATTACATTTACAAGCCCCTTGCGCCACGTTTACGTTGCCTTGCGTGACGCAACAGCGGCGTAAACGTGCCGCATCCCTGCGAGTCATTTACAGCATGACGCATCTAGGGAGATGCATCACGTTATAAAGCCATGGGCCTGCACCACAATGGGTGCGTTCCTAGTACGCAGGGTGGGCGGTCCAGCGGCTGTGCGCCTCGCAAAATTGCCTGCGTGAAATCTACAAGATTTAACGCAGGCACTTCTGCGACGCTGCTACGTCAATTCAATTCCTTATGCCTGCTTGAAGCAGGCGAAAGGACTGACACAGCATGTTAAGTATTGGGTGGCCCTGAGCATTACTGGAGTTGCATTGCGTTGGCGACGTGACTCCAGCGATGTGCCGCTCTTACGTGACGAGATGCATCACGCAAGTGCCTACCCTTGCGCCAGGGCGCGCCGCATTGTAAATGAGGCGCATCTGCCGTGTCGCAAGGGTAGTTTTGCGTGACGCATTTGATCTGGCGCATCTCTGGAGATGCGCCAGAACGCGGAAGTAAGTATGCCCCTAAGGGGCAGAATTGCAATTACCGTCGCATCCCTGCAAAGTAGCAGGGATGCGCCATTAATTGTGCGGCCCACTACCACCACCAAACATGGTGCACCGTATTTGCAATGCGGCGCACCATGGGCCCAAAACGTCACCGAAGCTTTACTGCTGGAGTTGCGTTGCAACGATGGCGCAGCTCCAGCAATGCTCTGGGGTACCCTATCTCCCCAATGCTGGGTCAAGCCGTACGTCTGCTTCAAGCAGGTGCAGGGTTTGTGTGACGCATCATTGTCCTAAAGGTGACTGATTGAAATTTTGTAGATTTCCCTCAGCCACTTTTAGGATGTGTTCCAGCGCAGGAATGCCCTCCCTTGCGCCGGAACGCCCCCTGATGGCGCAGGGCTTTATAACGGGATGCATCTCCCAAATGCGTCACGTTGTTATAATATTATACGCCGCACCATGGCGCCCTTTTTTGTTTAGCTGCTGCGTCACAAAAGTCACGCAAGAACGGAGCAAAAGAGCCGCAAGGGGCTTAAATCTGCCCCTTCCTTTGTACCCCTGACAATAAGAAAAATAGTGGCGGTGGATTGATAGTTTGACTATTTAAATGACTGGTAATGTAGCAGGCAACTGTTAGTGTTGTCACTGATCTGACTGAAATCACAATGGAGTTTGTCTGTCACTTTGCGTCTTGCCTGCAGACTGCTGCCTGCCAGTCCTAGGTGAACCTTTCAGTACTTTGTTTAGTGAGTTACGTGACTTTCGAAGTCACAGGTCCGCAAATAAATAAAACTAACCCTAATCAATATAATTTCGCTGAAATATTTTGTTATTGTTCTTTTGAAATGTTTGATTTGGTTGACATTGACAAGCAACAATCATCCATGTTTTCTGTTCTTTCTTTCATGTTGTACGTCAGCTCCCCCCAGGGGCGAGAGGAGGACACAGGAGCAGCAGGCGGCGGATGCTGTTCAACAGGGCGAGGATCGGGCAGGCGAGGGCTCCTTTGCTGGCCCCAGTAAGTTTTCATTTTAGACTAGTACCTATTTTTCCTAGCGTTCCTCATTTGACTTTTTTCAAAATTGTCTTTGATCTTCTTGTAGACTGTATCTAAATTCTTATCCTGTCTCTACTATGACTCCCTGTGGTATTACTAGATTATTCTTATTAGTCTGTCTGTGTAGCTAACTAAGATTGCACGGTTGGCGAAACTCCCATGATTCTAGTCAGCAATAGCTCTATCAACTTAGTGCAGTCCTCTGGGATTGTCCATAATTTCTTTTGAAGTGTTCTATCTGGACTCATGCTTGCAAAAATTGCAAAACCTTTCGCTCAGTCACTCTAGTCTGGACCAAAAAACACAGATTGTATTTAAGTTTAAAAGCTTTATTAAAAGTAAACACATTTATTAAAATGAAGTCATAATAAAACTAAACGTTTAACTGATAATGGAAAAGTGGTTACTGCTGACGATTAATTGAAGACATTTCTTGTGGTCGAGCCGAGCTATCACCTGGTTTCAACTTGATCTTGTTGTTAGAAGTCCATCTTCTGTCTGTGTGGAGAAAAATGGTGCGTGTTAAAAAACCAGCCTTCATCAGTTGTACCAAAAAGTGCAGCAAGACAACCTTCCCTGGAAAAAGGGCCATTTTTTTTAACTTTAAAGTAGACAGTCACAAATTACATTGTTTTCACATGTCTTCATTCCTAGACCAAAGACTAGTGAGTGCTTTATTCTAACATTCTTAAATGTACTTTGTAGGTTGAACATCTGGTGGCGGGGCCAGCGTGGAGGTGGTGGTGCTCGACACGGAGGCGGAGGGCAATTCTTCAGGGGAGGAGGCGGCAGCTGTGAGAGTTGAGACGGTGGTGGTGGCGGCCAGAGGTAAGCTCTTATATATTCCTTACTTATTGAGATTGAAGACTAGCTGGGAAGGCAAGAATATGAGATGCATGGCTGGGTGAATGATGAAGCAATGATGGGTGGAAGGACAACAGCCTGGGTGGGTGACACAGAAACTGTATGTGTCCATATACCTGGATCATGCTACTATCTGACTCTTAGATAGCATATGTGTATCTAGAGCAGGGGTACTCATAGTACGGCCCGCGGGCCGGTGGTGGCCCGGCAAGCCTTCCTTGGCGGTGCGCAGACCTTGCAGACAATCACTGCTCCCCCGGCCCCCACAGAGCAGAGGATTTTTTGTATTTTACCTGTTAGCGCCCCTGCATCTCCACTCTGACAATCACTGCTCCCCCGGCCCCCACAGAGCAGAGTGGAGATGCAAGGCCACAAAGAGGTGAAATAGAACAAAGCCTCTGCTCTGTGGGGCCGGGCAAGCAGTGATTGTCAGGGTGGAGATGCAGGGGTGCTACAACAAACAAAGCCTTAATAATATGTTAATGGTCTTTTAAAGACCTGTTAAGTACTTTGGTGTTGTTGTCTGTGTGTGCGCGTTGAGGAAGCGGTCTGAACCCGGGCTGAAGGCTGACACAGATAGACACACACACAGTGAGATGACAGAGGGGGAGGGAGGGCAGGAGGGAGAGAGAGATGGAGAGGGAGGGCAGGAGGGAGAGCAGGAGGGAGAGAGATGTATGTAAATGCTGGGTCTGGTGGCTCAGTGGATGAAGGCATCTGCTGCAGGGACCTGTGTGCAACCTCATGGTCACAAGTTTTCGTTTTGCTTTAGCCCCGCCCCCTCTGACTCCGCCCCCACCAGTGCGGCCCTTGGCCACAAACTACACTGTAAATTTAGCCCCTGAGAGAAAGTTTGTGAGTACCCATGATCTAGAGAGAGTAGACGGTCAGTGGATGAACTAAGTGTAACTTTGAAGAGCATGTAACACTGCACCCGCACGTCCGTTCCAGTGTAGGAAAGGCAAGGAAAAGAAGTTTTAATTTTGTCCAAATACTACCATCAATAGTAGCAGTAGTTTGTATTGCAAGCACAGCATAGATCCGGTTATTACGGTGGCCACTCCCTACCTCTCTTAATAAGTTTAGTAGTACTCAGTCATTCATGTGTGGATGTATCACTGGTCACTCAATAAAAAGCAAAGCACCTAAAGTCATCCCATATATAAGCAAAAACATCCCATGTGAAGTGATAATCAGATTATTTATCTTCTTCAATTTTCCATTTCTAGTACTCATTTCCACTGTAGGGTGAAAGTTAAATTAATTAAGCAGTAGCCCTTGAGTTGTAACAGAGTATTCTCAGTGCCACCCGTAATAGAAAAGTAAGAGCTTCACCACCTGCATGTACTGGACGGGTACAGTAACGCAAGGCAAGTCTAGGTCACTCCTCATGGCGTGCGTCTCTTTTTCTCGGGTGCAAGTTTACTGCGCTGGCATTATGCCGGCTTGCAGAAGATAACGTACCAATTTTCCTAAACAAGAGACAAGAAGAAGAATAAGACTGGTGTACTTTCATAGTCGACTCCAATGGAAGTCCATAGTGCTCGTAGAATTTGTTCCTTAAACTCCCACTAATGTTAGAGCAAGGATGAAGAAGTGTGAGGTTAGATAGATACTGGCCTCAATAGTTATGTAATGCGCTTGCAAGTTGCTAGTTGTAGTGCAACACAAATTTCTGCTGAATGATTGAGTTAATCTTAAAGAGCATTGGTTACAGACTATGTCTTTCTTTCTTCATATAGGTTCTCCTTCCAAACGAACAAGGAGGAAGGAGCTGGCTAGAGCGGCCCGGCAACGGAAGATCGATGCCACTGTGGCCGAATATCGGCGGCTGGTGGCCCTGGAGGACGAAGAAAGTGTGCAGTCGACCACAACAACTACGTCGTCTGCATCGGCCTCCGTGCCCCCACGGGCTGCCAGTGCCACCCAGCACAGTGGTCCACCCAGACTGAGCCGGGCTGCCAAAGCCAAACGCCACCGCAGAGTAGCAAGGACAACAGCTTCCTCTCACAGCCGTTGCACCTGCAAGGCATTGAAGACACGCCTGCGCCGCAGTACCCTGATGGTGTCCCGCCTCCAGCAGGAGCTCCACCACTTTTCAAACGAGTTGGAGGGGCTCCGCGTAGAGCACGCCTTGCTCCGCCAGGAGCATGATGCCCTGGCCCAAAAAGTAGACAGCATCCACCCATAGTGTCCCTTGCCCCTTTTTTAGAGACTTTTGGGGGGTGGGAATTGGGAGTTGGGTTTTTGGGGACTTTTGAAGGACAATCGTTGGGGTTAGGGAGGGTCTTGCGGGAGATTATTTTGTTAGGGATATAAATATACTTTTTCAAACTTTATCTGAGCATACCCGTTTCTTACTGCTTGCCTGGTGGGTGGGGGTTTAACAGTGACTTTGTTTTCCTGAAAGTTTAGTTCCATTTTCTTCCTTTAAGTGTAAATGCCCAAATGTTTTCAACACTAAGTGCCTCTCACAGAGTAAGTGAAGTGAATCCAAGAGTCCTAGGACTTTAGTAGTACTACCGTCAGTCTCTCGTCTCTCCTACTAATACTCCATTATACCCCCAAACCACCAAACGCTTATCTTACCTGTAATTTGTGTTTGAAAGTAGGGCTAGACCCAGGGCTGGCTCCACGGGAAACAGCGAATAAGGTTGGCAATCTTGGTCGGATAAAATTTCCTCATTGCGGTGGTACTAGTGGTGTGACACAGTGGCAGTTGCATGCCTATGAAAAAAAAGAAAATTAAATCTGGTTTGTCCTCCTGAGCAATTCAACGGTACAACTGAGAATATAGCAGGTGACAGAAGTACACTAGAACAGTGCCACATTGTAGCCTAACAAATGGTAAAGTATAACTACTAATTCGGTTGAAGTTCTTTGACATTAGCCATGGGTCTTTGTCAAGCAGAGTAAGAATATATCCTCGGATTTCTTCACCATCCTGTTGCTATCACCTTATCCTCCCCAGCAAGTGTGTGGATTTATTGCTGTAATTTAGTCACACATCAATCAAAACCACACAGCCCGGGGGAAGAGGGTTAGGGTTTGAAAAATGGATGGGTACGGGGGTTTTTGGGAAAGGTTTTGGGAGACAAGAAAAAAAGCACAGCATGGACAAACAATTGTGAACATAAACAAATCTTTGGGTACAAACCTATCCATCAATCTTTGAAAGTGCATGCACTACTGCATGCATGTCAGTGAAAAGTAAGTAGTACTTTCGACAACTGTGGAAGAAAGAATGCGACAGTACAGGGCCTGTGTGGAATTATTGATAACGATATTCAACATAAGGTCTCTGTAGCCAGATACCCGAGAGCCTTGCTGGTCACTATAAATCCATTCACAACAACACTCAATGGGGTTGGTCTGGAAGGTATAGTAGATAGAAAAGGAGAAATTGCTTTTTTTTTAGGTGTCCCCTCACTCACCAGGGTTGCCCCTTGGTGACATGCTTCATCATTGGGGCCATCCCAGTCCTCTACGGCCTGGGGCGTGCTGCGACTTGCGAATTACGTAGGAGCACTTACAAATGACTATGTGTGGTGCACATGTGATAGTGGAGTGGACTAAGTGATGTGTTAAGGGATCAATTTAGAAGCAGAGAGAGATCCAAGAAATGCAGTCACAGTCAGAGAAAAAGGCAAGGGATACTGTATCTATGTGGTTGTAGTTGTCCTGTTGGAAGTGGTAAGTAAGTTGCCTGCAGAAAAAAAATCCTCTTATTAGCGGCACTCCTCCATTGCAGCCGACGCTTCGTCCATCGATGTTGGTCACCAGAAGACACCCTGTCCACTGCCTGCCTGATGCTGAATTGTGGCTCGCTACTGTGAAGCCTGACTCCATCCTTTTTTCCCCATTGCAGAGACTGAAACCCGGCCTGGAATTATTCAACGAAAAACAGGAAGTGATATAATATTACAACACCACTGATAAATAAATATAAGGTATGTAGGCTGTGGAGTGCAAAAAGTCACAATTTGATTTTCCTAGTAGACAGTACAATATTTTTGAAAGTGCGTACTCTGTCTGAGTCACCTTTTGAAGGATAAATAAGTATGGGCAAATTAATGTAGCGGATCTTTCCCCTCAAGCTAGGTGTACTGTAAACTGTGTTTTAGAACAAAATTAGATCTTCCTAGCAGTGCTCCCACCCAGACCCTTACTAAAGCCAGTCGCAAAAATGTAGAAGACCCCCAATCAAATCTCAAAAAACGAGGCCTAGCAGAAAACTGGTGACAAAACTTACTTTGAAAGTAAAAGTAGGCCGAAGTACCCCCTTCCTAATTACCCCTTACCCACCGTGGATTGCATTCAAACCACTTGCAAGCAACCAAGCAAAAGTAGCCATAGCCAGCATCGCTCCAAGACTCGAAATCCCCCCCACTCAAACACATGCAATAGAAATACTGCTAACCCTAACGAACCCTTAGTTAAGAATAGTGGCAAAGGCTTTCTTTAACTATGCCAAATCCCCCCTTTCCCACCATGGATTTTCTTCAAATGACTTGCAACCAAAATTACACATTCTCACGAGTGCTCTAAGACCCCAGAACTCAGTTGCAAAAATCTAGAACACCCCGAAACACATGCAATCCTGCTGCTTGGACTAACCCTAACGAACCCTAAGTTACAAAAAGTGCCAAAAGGCTTTTCCGCGAGGATTTTGTCCCAACCACTTCTACCCGGTATTAGACCTTCCCAGGAATGCCCCAAGACCCGCCAACCCAACCCACCCGCCAAGAAGCATAACACCCCCAAACAGGCCAAAAGCAAAATCTCATACTTGCAATATTTCTCGGCCTTCGGTCCAAACGCGCTGCGTAGCTAGGCCATAAGTCGGGGTTGCCACGACGGATTTCCTGAAAAGCAAATGCAATCAAGATTACAGTGTCCCAGCAGTGCTCCCAGACCACGAAACTCAACCACAAACACCAGGAAGCCCCGCAAACAGGCCCCCGAAAACGCTACATTGAGCAAAATGTCAGAAATAGCCCAAAAAAAATCGGCCTGGTTTTTGTCCCAACCACTTCTACCCGGTATTAGACCTTCCCAGGAATGCCCCAAGACACGCCAACCCACCCGCCAAGAAGCATAACAGCCCCAAACAGGCCAAAAGCAAAATCTCATACTTGCAATATTTCTCGGCCTTCGGTCCAAACGCGCTGCGTAGCTAGGCCATAAGTCGGAGTTGCCACGACGGATTTCCTGAAAAGCAAATGCAATCAAGATTAGAGTGTCCCAGCAGTGCTCCCAGACCACGAAACTCACCCACAAACAGACGGAACCCCCCCTAAGAGCACCTCAAAGGCAAGCAAGTCATCAAAAACACAAAAAAATTTCCGCCTGGGATTTAGTCCAAAACACTTTTATCCGGTATTAGAGCTTCCCAGCAATGGCCCCAGAGCCGTCAACCCAGGAGAAAATGAGTAGAAGACCCCCAAACAGCCAAAGAGCAAAAGTACAAAAATGGGGACTTAGTCAATTTTTCACAAATTTCCCAAATCACTCCGCGCGCGCTCTGCAGCTAGGCCCTACCTCCCCTCTGCCACCATGGATTTGCTTCAAACCTCTTGCAAAGTAAAGTATATATAGCCAGTAGTGCGCTCAGACCCCGAAACCCACCCACAAACACCAGGAAGCCCCCCAAACAGGCCCCCGAAAACGCTACATTGAGCAGAATGTCAGAAATAGCCCAAAAAAAATCGGCCTGGATTTTGTCCCAACCACTTCTACCCGGTATTAGACCTTCCCAGGAATGCCCCAAGACACGCCAACCCACCCGCCAAGAAGCATAACACCCCCAAACAGGCCAAAAGCAAAATCTCATACTTGCAATATTTCTCTGCCTTCGGTCCAAACGCGCTGCGTAGCTAGGCCATAAGTCAGGGTTGCCACGACGGATTTCCTGAAAAGCAAATGCAATCTAGATTAGAGTGTCCCAGCAGTGCTCCCAGACCACGAAACTCACCCACAAACACCAGGAAGCCCCCCAAACAGGCCCCCGAAAACGCTACATTGAGCAGAATGTCAGAAATAGCCCCAAAAAAATCGGCCTGGATTTTGTCCCAACCACTTCTACCCGGTATTAGACCTTCCCAGGAATGCCCCAAGACACGCCAACCCACCCGCCAAGAAGCATAACACCCCCAAACAGGCCAAAAGCAAAATCTCATACTTGCACTATTTCTCTGCCTTCGGTCCAAACGCGCTGCGTAGCTAGGCCATAAGTCGGGGTTGCCACGACGGATTTCCTGAAAAGCAAATGCAATCAAGATTAGAGTGTCCCAGCAGTGCTCCCAGACGACGAAACTCACCCACAAACACCAGGAAGCCCCCCAAACAGGCCCCCGAAAACGCTACATTGAGCAAAATGTCAGAAATAGCCAAAAAAAAATCGGCCTGGATTTTGTCCCAACCACTTCTACCCGGTATTAGACCTTCCCAGGAATGCCCCAAGACACGCCAACCCACCCGCCAAGAAGCATAACACCCCCAAACAGGCCAAAAGCAAAATCTCATACTTGCAATATTTCTCGGCCTTCGGTCCAAACGCGCTGCGTAGCTAGGCCATAAGTCGGGGTTGCCACGGCGGATTTCCTGAAAAGCAAATGCAATCAAGATTAGAGTGTCCCAGCAGTGCTCCCAGACCATGAAACTCACCCACAAACACCAGGAAGCCACCCAAACAGGCCCCCGAAAACACTACATTGAGCAAAATGTCAGAAATAGCCAAAAAAAAAATCGGCCTGGATTTTGTCCCAACCACTTCTACCCGGTATTAGACCTTCGCAGGAATGCCCCAAGACACGCCAACCCACCCGCCAAGAAGCATAACACCCCCAAACAGGCCAAAAGCAAAATCTCATACTTGCAATATTTCTCGGCCTTCGGTCCAAACGCGCTGCGTAGCTAGGCCATAAGTCGGGGTTGCCATGACGGATTTCCTGAAAAGCAAATGCAATCAAGATTAGAGTGTCCCAGCAGTGCTCCCAGACCA
The DNA here is from genome assembly GCF_964263255.1 of Lissotriton vulgaris. Taxonomy (NCBI): domain Eukaryota; kingdom Metazoa; phylum Chordata; class Amphibia; order Caudata; family Salamandridae; genus Lissotriton; species Lissotriton vulgaris. The sequence goes on along the minus strand of NW_028243504.1, from coordinate 25,613 downwards.
CGAAACTCACCCACAAACAGACGGAACCCCCCCTAAGAGCACCTCAAAGGCAAGCAAGTCATCAAAAACACACAAAAAATTCCGCCTGGGATTTGGTCCAAAACACTTTTATCCGGTATTAGAGCTTCCCAGCAATGGCCCCAGAGCCGTCAACCCAGGAGAAAACGAGTAGAAGACCCCCAAACAGCCAAAGAGCAAAAGTACAAAAATGGGGACTTAGTCAATTTTTCACAAATTTCCCAAATCACTCCGCGCGCGCTCTGCAGCTAGGCCCTAACTCCCCTCTGCCACCATGGATTTGCTTCAAACCTCTTGCAAAGTAAAGTATATATAGCCAGCAGAGCGCCCAGACCCCGAAACCCACCCACAAACACCAGGAAGCCCCCCAAACAGGCCCCCGAAAACGCTACATTGAGCAAAATGTCAGAAATAGCCAAAAAAAAATCGGCCTGGATTTTGTCCCAACCACTTCTACCCGGTATTAGACCTTCCCAGGAATGCCCCAAGACACGCCAACCCACCCGCCAAGAAGCATAACACCCCCAAACAGGCCAAAAGCAAAATCTCATACTTGCAATATTTCTCGGCCTTCGGTCCAAACGCGCTGCGTAGCTAGGCCATAAGTCGGGGTTGCCACGACGGATTTCCTGAAAAGCAAATGCAATCAAGATTAGATTGTCCCAGCAGTGCTCCCAGACCACGAAACTCACCCACAAACACCAGGAAGCCCCCCAAACAGGCCCCCGAAAACGATACATTGAGCAAAATGTCAGAAATAGCCCAAAAAAAATCGGCCTGGATTTTGTCCCAACCACTTCTACCCAGTATTAGACCTTCCCAGGAATGCCCCAAGACACGCCAACCCACCCGCCAAGAAGCATAACACCCCCAAACAGGCCAAAAGCAAAATCTCATACTTGCAATATTTCTCTGCCTTCGGTCCAAACGCGCTGCGTAGCTAGGCCATAAGTCAGGGTTGCCACGACGGATTTCCTGAAAAGCAAATGCAATCTAGATTAGAGTGTCCCAGCAGTGCTCCCAGACCACGAAACTCACCCACAAACACCAGGAAGCCCCCCAAACAGGCCCCCGAAAACGCTACATTGAGCAAAATGTCAGAAATAGCCAAAAAAAAATCGGCCTGGATTTTGTCCCAACCACTTCTACCCGGTATTAGACCTTCCCAGGAATGCCCCAAGACACGCCAACCCACCCGCCAAGAAGCATAACACCCCCAAACAGGCCAAAAGCAAAATCTCATACTTGCAATATTTCTCGGCCTTCGGTCCAAACGCGCTGCGTAGCTAGGCCATAAGTCGGGGTTGCCACGACGAATTTCCTGAAAAGCAAATGCAATCAAGATTAGAGTGTCCCAGCAGTGCTCCCAGACCACGAAACTCACCCACAAACACCAGGAAGCCCCCCAAACAGGCCCCCGAAAACGCTACATTGAGCAAAATGTCAGAAATAGCCAAAAAAAAATCGGCCTGGATTTTGTCCCAACCACTTCTACCCGGTATTAAACCTTCCCAGGAATGCCCCAAGACACGCCAACCCACCCGCCAAGAAGCATAACACCCCCAAACAGGACAAAAGCAAAATCTCACACTTGCAATATTTCTCGGCCTTCGGTCCAAACGCGCTGCGTAGCTAGGCCATAAGTCGGGGTTGCCATGACGAATTTCCTGAAAAGCAAATGCAATCAAGATTAGAGTGTCCCAGCAGTGCTCCCAGACCACGAAACTCACCCACAAACAGACGGAACCCCCCCTAAGAGCACCTCAAAGGCAAGCAAGTCATCAAAAACACACAAAAAATTCCGCCTGGGATTTGGTCCAAAACACTTTTATCCGGTATTAGAGCTTCCCAGCAATGGCCCCAGAGCCGTCAACCCAGGAGAAAACGAGTAGAAGACCCCCAAACAGCCAAAGAGCAAAAGTACAAAAATGGGGACTTAGTCAATTTTTCACAAATTTCCCAAATCACTCCGCGCGCGCTCTGCAGCTAGGCCCTAACTCCCCTCTGCCACCATGGATTTGCTTCAAACCTCTTGCAAAGTAAAGTATATATAGCCAGCAGAGCGCCCAGACCCCGAAACCCACCCACAAACACCAGGAAGCCCCCCAAACAGGCCCCCGAAAACGCTACATTGAGCAAAATGTCAGAAATAGCCAAAAAAAAATCGGCCTGGATTTTGTCCCAACCACTTCTACCCGGTATTAGACCTTCCCAGGAATGCCCCAAGACACGCCAACCCACCCGCCAAGAAGCATAACACCCCCAAACAGGCCAAAAGCAAAATCTCATACTTGCAATATTTCTCGGCCTTCGGTCCAAACGCGCTGCGTAGCTAGGCCATAAGTCGGGGTTGCCACGACGGATTTCCTGAAAAGCAAATGCAATCAAGATTAGATTGTCCCAGCAGTGCTCCCAGACCACGAAACTCACCCACAAACACCAGGAAGCCCCCCAAACAGGCCCCCGAAAACGATACATTGAGCAAAATGTCAGAAATAGCCCAAAAAAAATCGGCCTGGATTTTGTCCCAACCACTTCTACCCAGTATTAGACCTTCCCAGGAATGCCCCAAGACACGCCAACCCACCCGCCAAGAAGCATAACACCCCCAAACAGGCCAAAAGCAAAATCTCATACTTGCAATATTTCTCTGCCTTCGGTCCAAACGCGCTGCGTAGCTAGGCCATAAGTCAGGGTTGCCACGACGGATTTCCTGAAAAGCAAATGCAATCTAGATTAGAGTGTCCCAGCAGTGCTCCCAGACCATGAAACTCACCCACAAACACCAGGAAGCCCCCCAAACAGGCCCCCGAAAACGCTACATTGAGCAAAATGTCAGAAATAGCCAAAAAAAAATCGGCCTGGATTTTGTCCCAACCACTTCTACCCGGTATTAGACCTTCCCAGGAATGCCCCAAGACACGCCAACCCACCCGCCAAGAAGCATAACACCCCCAAACAGGCCAAAAGCAAAATCTCATACTTGCAATATTTCTCGGCCTTCGGTCCAAACGCGCTGCGTAGCTAGGCCATAAGTCGGGGTTGCCACGACGAATTTCCTGAAAAGCAAATGCAATCAAGATTAGAGTGTCCCAGCAGTGCTCCCAGACCACGAAACTCACCCACAAACACCAGGAAGCCCCCCAAACAGGCCCCCGAAAACGCTACATTGAGCAAAATGTCAGAAATAGCCAAAAAAAAATCGCCCTGGATTTTGTCCCAACCACTTCTACCCGGTATTAGACCTTCCCAGGAATGCCCCAAGACACGCCAACCCACCCGCCAAGAAGCATAACACCCCCAAACAGGACAAAAGCAAAATCTCACACTTGCAATATTTCTCGGCCTTCGGTCCAAACGCGCTGCGTAGCTAGGCCATAAGTCGGGGTTGCCACGACGGATTTCCTGAAAAGTAAATGCAATCAAGATTAGAGTGTCCCAGCAGTGCTCCCAGACCACGAAACTCACCCACAAACAAACTCAGCCCCCTAAGAGCACCTCAAAGGCAAGCAAGTCATCAAAAACACAAAAAAATTTCCGCCTGGGATTTGGTCCAAAACACTTTTATCCGGTATTAGAGCTTCCCAGCAATGGCCCCAGAGCCGTCAACCCAGGAGAAAACGAGTAGAAGACCCCCAAACAGCCAAAGAGCAAAAGTATAAAAATGGGGACTTAGTCAATTTTTCACAAATTTCCGAAATCACTCCGCGCGCGCTCTGCAGCTAGGCCCTAACTCCCCTCTGCCACCATGGATTTGCTTCAAACCTCTTGCAAAGTAAAGTATATATAGCCAGCAGTGCGCCCAGACCCCGAAACCCACCCACAAACACCAGGAAGCCCCCCAAACAGGCCCCCGAAAACGCTACATTGAGCAAAATGTCAGAAATAGCCAAAACAAAATCGGCCTGGATTTTGTCCCAACCACTTCTACCCGGTATTAGACCTTCCCAGGAATGCCCCAAGACACGCCAACCCACCCGCCAAGAAGCATAACACCCCCAAACAGGCCAAAAGCAAAATCTCATACTTGCAATATTGCTCGGCCTTCGGTCCAAACGCGCTGCGTAGCTAGGCCATAAGTCGGGGTTGCCACGACGGATTTCCTGAAAAGCAAATGCAATCAAGATTAGAGTGTCCCAGCAGTGTTCCCAGACCACGAAACTCACCCACAAACACCAGGAAGCCCCCCAAACAGGCCCCCGAAAACGCTACATTGAGCAAAATGTCAGAAATAGCCACAAAAAAATCGGCCTGGATTTTGTCCCAACCACTTCTACCCGGTATTAGACCTTCCCAGGAATGCCCCAAGACACGCCAACCCACCCGCCAAGAAGCATAACACCCCCAAACAGGCCAAAAGCAAAATCTCATACTTGCAATATTGCTCGGCCTTCGGTCCAAAGGCGCTGCGTAGCTAGGCCATAAGTCGGGGTTGCCACGACGGATTTCCTGAAAAGCAAATGCAATCACGATTAGAGTGTCCCAGCAGTGCTCCCAGACCACGAAACTCACCCACAAACACCAGGAAGCCCCCCAAACAGGCCCCCGAAAACGCTACATTGAGCAAAATGTCAGAAATAGCCAAAAAAAAAATCGGCCTGGATTTTGTCCCAACCACTTCTACCCGGTATTAGACCTTCCCAGGAATGCCCCAAGACACGCCAACCCACCCGCCAAGAAGCATAACACCCCCAAACAGGCCAAAAGCAAAATCTCATACTTGCAATATTTCTCGGCCTTCGGTCCAAACGCGTTGCGTAGCTAGGCCATAAGTCGGGGTTGCCACGACGGATTTCCTGAAAAGCAAATGCAATCAAGATTAGAGTGTCCCAGCAATGCTCCCAGACCACGAAACTCACCCACAAACAGACGGAACCTTCCCTAAGAGCACCTAAAAGGCAAGCAAGTCATCAAAAACACAAAAAAAATTCTTCCTGGGATTTGGTCCAAACCACTTTTATCCGGTATTAGAGCTTCCCAACAATGGTCCCAGAGCCGTCAACTCACCTGCAAAGAGGTACAACAACACCCCCACAAGTGCTGAGTCTTTCTTCATTGGGCGTAAACCAGCCCTCTGGTTTGATGGAAATAGGAGTCTGGAGGAGCAGGATAGAGGAGCATGTTCTTCTGAACTTGTGAACCTGAGGAATGCAGACTGCGGCAACTTCAAATCAATTAGCAAACCAGTGAAGACAGTTCTGCTGATGGGCTTGATTTTGTGATTATCTGATTAAAGTTTGAAATATATTAACTGTGCACAACAAAGAAAGACAGACACACAGGAATAAAAGTGAATAGGGACGAAAAAGAAAGTTATTGATTCGTTGTCTCATTTTCAGGGCTCGGTATCACGGTCCAGGAATAAGAATAAGGCTTCGTCATCATACTCTGCGAATTCAGGTAGGGTGAGCTCAGTGTCACCTGACAGAGTAGAAATTCCCTCATCTATGTTGCTGGCCACCTCCTCTTCATCCAGCACGCTTTCTCGTACTCTGAAATCTGGTGGTATGAGGTGCTGATTCATCTTGATCATTGTTAACCTCTCCATATTTTTGGGTGAGAGGCGGCTCCATTTGGGAGTTACAATGCCACCAGCAGCACTGAAAACCCGTTCAGAAGACACGCTTGCGAGTGGGCAAGACAAGTAGTTTAAAGCCAGGTTGGTGAGCTGTGGCCACAATTCTTTTTTCCCATGCCAATACGCCAATGGGTCAGAATTAACATAGACCTCTGTTGAGTCATTCAGATAGTCCTTCACCATCGACTCAAGGTCCTCATCCAAGGTTCCTCCACTTTGCTTAGCTCTTGCTGTGTTTTGACCTTTTGAGAACCAAACCCACGCAGAGATAGCCAATCCTCTTCAGCCTCCAATGTTTCTGTTGTGTCTCGTGCAGATGATCCGGTTGCCGGTGTCTTTAACGGCTGAGAGGTCACTTGTGCCACAGCCACAGGTGCAGAAGTGGATTGTTTTGACTGGGGATGGCCTGCTGATATACTGCCATTTCCTTCAATTTTCAGCCGTTCTCTTTCAAACCTCTTGGCTGACAAGGCTAGCCAACGTTTGTACTTTGGAACATGTTGATCATCAAAAGGAAAGAATGCTTGGCCTGCCAGCGCCTTTTGTAGCGTGGATCCAGAATAGTAGCACAAATGTAATGCTCTTCTGAGTGGATCTTTTTAAGACGTTCATCACCTTGTAGGAGCTCTAATAATTTCTCAGCCAGAAGCAAAGAGTCTTGGTTTTTGTCATCTTTTTCAAACACAGAACACACCTCCTTCAGTTGGTCCTCCAGCATGTACAACAATGGGATAGCTTTTCCCAAATTAGAGTCCTCCTTGCTGACTGCACGCGTGAAGAACTCAAAAGGACGAAGCATGCGTGTCAGGCTTTGAACTATGTTCCATTGCGCCCCACCCATCCTCAGCTCCTCTGTACCCTCTGTAAGGAAATATTGATCGAGTTCCTTATACTGCTCATACAGACGCTCAAGCATGTAGAAGGTTGAGTTCCAACGTGTTACCACCTCCTGGATGAGTGCTTTCACTGGCATTTTACGTTGATATAGCAGGCTCCTCAGCTGCTTCCGGGCCTTAAAAGAATGGCTGAAATGGTTGCACATTTTTCGGCAGGTGTCCAATACACTGTACGCTGCACTGCCTTTATTACCCAAGAATTTTTGGACAACCATGTTTATACAGTGCGCCAAACACGGCACTCTGAAATAGTAACCATCCCTCATGGCCTTAACTATATTGGCGCCATTGTCCGTGGAAACATAACCAACCTGGCGTTTTAGTGGGGACAGCCAGTTAAGGACCTTTGTGTTAAAGACATCCAAAATGTTTTCTGCTGTGTGACGTTTCTCCAAACCAAACATGGCTAGTGTTGCATGTTTCCGAGCAGCTTTAAAAACAATGTCCGTGTCAACACCTGCGTTTAGCTTTGCTTTAGCCCCTGAAAAAGAGACCCAGTGTGCAGTGATGCACATGTAATCAGCGCCTGCGCCACTGGTCCACATGTCTGTTGTCAGATGTATAGTGTGAACAGCACTCTTCTGCAAAGCTGCCCCAATCACCTTCAGAACATCTTCATGTAGTGCTGGAACCGCAACTCGGGCAAAATAGAACCGGCTAGGAACCTTCCATTTAGGGCAGAGCGCTGCCACTAATTCTAGAAAACCAACCCCTTCTACAAAAGAAAAAGGGAAAAAGGTCCAGAGCTAGCATTTTAGCCAGCTTAGTGTTATACAGACGCGTCAGTGGGTGGTTGCGTTCATATTGCGCTTCTGTAAACAACATCTTTTTAATGTTGCCCTGGACCAAGGATTTACGGGATGATGATGATATCTTCGACCCAGTTACGCTCGCTGATGAACTTTTCCGCATTGATGTCTCACTCTCTCCCACACTCTTAGTGTGCCTCACATGGGGTGTGCTGCTGACAGGGGTACTGGGTGTAAGTGAAGTGTTTGAATCGTCTTCCTCCTCCTCGTCATCATCAGAAGAAAAATCAACGTTTTCATTACGTGCTATTCCGGCTTGCTTAAACGCCTCTAGGTGCGGAAACCATTGGACAGGGTGCGCTCTCTTAAGATGACCTCTCTGGCCTCCGGTACCATAGTTAGAACCAAGCTTACCACGACCAACTCGAACCTTACAAATGCTACAAATGGCTACGTTTTCCATTTTTGGGCAAACACTAAAGAAGTCCCAAACTGGAGACTTGAAATGTCTTTGGGGGCCGGAGGATGCGGCGATACTGGTGGTGGTCCTGCTGCTAATGCCAGATGAAGTGGAGGATGTGGATTGCCGAACTTCAGTACGTTTTGCACTTTCACCACCACAAATTGAGGTCGAGGTGGGTACCTTCTTGCGAGGAAGAAATATGGAAGCGGTAGGTTTTGGTGTACTACTTAACTCCAAATCTAATGATTCCATTTCCATTGCCTCCTCGTCGACATCATCATCACGCTCAGCAGCTTCTCGGGATAGGGTCAAAATGTCTCTTTGCTGCATGCCCGGTGGGGCTGCAGTGACCTTTGTGATGACTGGCTCGTCGTCATCGTGAGAGGCTTCATCACCAGCAGTATCTGTCACTTCTTGTTGAGCCTCATCACACTCCATAGCTATGAGTTTTTTGACGACCTTCCTTTTACGCTTAGGTACCTTTGTCAGATCATGGTGTGCCTCACTCTCAGGCTGCGGTGATGGTACCCAATCGTCATCCAGATCATCAGTAGGAGGTGGGCTTGAAGAAGATGTAGACACCCCCCTTGATCTTTTCCTTGCTGGGGATATGGAAGACAGTGAATGATCATCAGGAGGAGTGGCTTCCAATGATACCTCGGCTTCATTGTCGATTTCCTGATGTGCCCCTACTTCGGGAGGAACAACTATTGTGGGCACTTGTGAACCTCCATGCACCTTTGCTTGCGCATCTCCTTTTGCTGCCTCTCCTTCCACATGTACTTGGGCGTGTACTTGCACATGGTGTTGTTGTTGCGGCTGTGGTTGTTCAACACTTGTCAGATGAGTTACAACAACCTGTGTTGATTCAGGGACATTGCTGCTACTTTCTTGCGATGAGCCAACATCACTGGTCGATGGTGATTGGAGAAGTACACTGACTGCCTCTGAAGCACTCAAGGGCTTTGACTTAAGTTGGCGTGGTGGTGGAGGCACTGAACCCAATGGAGCAGGGGTGCTGCTCCCAGCTTGGTCCCCAGCAGATCCTGCTGCTGCAGGCGTACTTTTTTTTTTGCTCCCAAAAAACGTGGCGGGTGGCACACCAGCCTCCTTGGTAACTTGCTTCTTCTGCTCCTTACTAGCAACTTTCTTGCTAGAGGAGCTACGGAGACCTTTTTTTGGGGCCATCTTCTTCAGAGCAGGTCAGATAGCAGGCCGCAGTTGCACGAATTGTAGAGTTGTCTGAGGCCAGACGTGACGTCGCGTGACGTTATGCTGCACACACACACCGCTGCAGGACTTCTTCCTGGCACTGGTGGTTCTCTTGAGTCTTGTGCACCTAAAAACAATGGAAGACAGAGGAACATCAGTTCAGTTATACAGCACAAAAAAAATCGAAAATCACTGAAAAATCAGCACAATCCCAATCCATCCATGCCCTCCATGATGTTTAAATTCAAGACAACCTACAGAAAGACTAGGCCCATGCTAGACTCAAATACCCCTGGTGAAAAGGCCACAAGTACAGCCCCAAAAAACGAAAATCACTGAAAAATCAGCACAATCCCAATCCATCCATGCCCTCCATGATGTTTAAATTCAAGACAACCCACAGAAAGACTAGGCCCATGCAAGACTCACTACCCCTGGGCATAAATAAAGGTTGAAAAGTAGGCAAAATGGTTGCAGGCCTAACAACAAAGCCTGCATTCAAAATGGCCACTTGCCTGCCAGCACATGGCCAGTGCCTGTAGCTGCACAAAAAATGGCCACCAGCCACATGGCCTGTCCCTCCCCATGAACACCCCCAAAAATCGAAAAACACTGCAAAATCGGCACAATCCCAATCCATCCATGCCCTCCATGATGTTTAAATTCAAGACAACCCACAGAAAGACTAGGCCCATGCATGACTCACTACCCCTGGGCATAAATAAAGGTTGAAAAGTTGGCAAAATGGTTGCAGGCCTAACAACAAAGCCTGCATTCAAAATGGCCACTTGCCTGCCAGCACATGGCCAGTGCCTGTAGCTGCACTCAAAATGGCCACCAGCCACATGGCCTGTCCCTCCCCATGAACACCCCCAAAAATGGAAAAACACTGCAAAATCAGCACAATCCCATTCCATCCATGCCCTCCATGATGTTTAAGTTCAAGACAGCCCACAGAAAGACTAGGCCCATGCTAGACTCAAATACCCCTGGTGAAAAGGCCACAAGTACAGGCCCAAAAAACGAAAATCACTGAAAAATCAGCACAATCCCAATCCATCCATGCCCTCCATGATGTTTAAGTTCAAGACAGCCCACAGAAAGACTAGGCCCATGCTAGACTCAAATACCCCTGGTGAAAAGGCCACAAGTACAGCCCCAAAAAACGAAAATCACTGAAAAATCAGCACAATCCCCATCCATCCATGCCCTCCATGATGTTTAAATTCAAGACAACCTACAGAAAGACTAGGCCCATGCTAGACTCAAATACCCCTGGTGAAAAGGCCACAAGTACAGTCCCAAAAAACGAAAATCACTGGAAAATCAGCACAATCCCAATCCATCCATGCCCTCCATGATGTTTAAATTCAAGACAACCCACAGAAAGACTAGGCCCATGCAAGACTCACTACCCCTGGGCATAAATAAAGGTTGAAAAGTAGGCAAAATGGTTGCAGGCCTAACAACAAAGCCTGCATTCAAAATGGCCACTTGCCTGCCAGCACATGGCCAGTGCCTGTAGCTGCACTCAAAATGGCCACCAGCCACATGGCCTGTCCCTCCCCATGAACACCCCCAAAAATCGAAAATCACTGAAAAATCAGCACAATCCCAATCCATCCATGCCCTCCATGATGTTTAAATTCAAGACAACCCACGGAACGACTAGGCCCATGCAAGACTCACTACCCCTGGGCATAAATAAAGGTTGAAAAGTAGGCAAAATGGTTGCAGGCCTAACAACAAAGCCTGCATTCAAAATGGCCACTTGCCTGCCAGCACATGGCCAGTGCCTGTAGCTGCACTCAAAATGGCCACCAGCCACATGGCCTGTACCTCCCCATGAACACCCCCAAAAATGGAAAAACACTGCAAAATCAGCACAATCCCATTCCATCCATGCCCTCCATGATGTTTAAGTTCAAGACAGCCCACAGAAAGACTAGGCCCATGCTAGACTCAAATACCCCTGGTGAAAAGGCCACAAGTACAGCCCCAAAAAACGAAAATCACTGAAAAATCAGCACAATCCCAATCCATCCATGCCCTCCATGATGTTTAAATTCAAGACAACCTACAGAAAGATTTGGAAAAAGAAGAACAACGGTGGAGGATTCCCAACAGAACAGCACCTGGTCAAATATTCTCCCAAAATTATTTTAGACCCACACTATAGTACATGGGACAATATGTGTGCACACTTCAAAAACACCCACCGTTACAATGTTGGTTCAAAACATGAACTATGAAATACTTTAAACAAGGTCAAGGTGCACCACTTCAGAATTTACAAGAACTGATAACTTTGATGAGGTTAACAGCAATAATCACATTAGTTGTTACTTGTGTTCTTTAAGAGTTCTTTTATTGAGTTCAGTTGTAAGTAAAAAATCACACACAGGAGCTACAGCCGACGCGTTTCGTCCTCTTGGGACTTCTTCAGGGCGAAGTAATAGATAGGATAGTGTCCTTATATCTTCTCCCGTGACTATCGGGGTGCGTGGAAATGTCTGTAACGATTTATTATGCTCGAAAGGGCATCCTGTTGAACAAAAAGTTCTCTGTGGAGGAATCTCGTCTGTCCGAGTCGTTCTTATTATTAGGCGATATATATCTATTTGTAGTCTGTACTGCCAAAATTCTCTTGGAAAGGTATTTCAATATTGTACATGTAAATATCATCAAAAATATGGATGATGGTCCAAAAAGAGCTGGAACCAGGGTAGTAGAAAATGTAGGTTCAGTCTGGCTATCTATTGTTGTTGATTTGTTATAAGGAAAGGGGTATTAATCCTTCTGCTTAGGCACTCTCAATAAAGTGAGCTAAGGCATCCCCTGGTTCCTGGATCCACCTGCAGTACAACGTCCTCCTCCGTCAGGAAGCAGCAGTTTAAATTAAAGACAACCTACAGAAAGACTAGGCCCATGCTAGACTCAAATACCCCTGGTGAAAAGGCCACAAGTACAGGCCCAAAAAACGAAAATCACTGAAAAATCAGCACAATCCCAATCCATCCATGCCCTCCATGATGTTTAAATTCAAGACAACCCACAGAAAGACTAGGCCCATGCAAGACTCACTACCCCTGGGCATAAATAAAGGTTGAAAAGTAGGCAAAATGGTTGCAGGCCTAACAACAAAGCCTGCATTCAAAATGGCCACTTGCCTGCCAGCACATGGCCAGTGCCTGTAGCTTCACTCAAAATGGCCACCAGCCACATGGCCTGTCCCTCCCCATGAACACCCCCAAAAATCGAAAAACACTGCAAAATCAGCACAATCCCATTCCATCCATGCCCTCCATGATGTTTAAGTTCAAGACAGCCCACAGAAAGACTAGGCCCATGCTAGACTCAAATACCCCTGGTGAAAAGGCCACAAGTACAGCCCCAAAAAACGAAAATCACTGAAAAATCAGCACAATCCCATTCCATCCATGGCCTCCATGATGTTTAAGTTCAAGACAGCCCACAGAAAGACTAGGCCCATGCTAGACTCAAATACCCCTGGTGAAAAGGCCACAAGTACAGCCCCAAAAAACGAAAACCACTGAAAAATCAGCACAATCCCAATCCATCCATGCCCTCCATGATGTTTAAGTTCAAGACAACCCACAGAAAGACTCAGTCCACCCACCACTGAGTACCCCTGGGCAAAAGGCCCCAAAACAGCCCAAAAATCGAAAATTCCAAAATTTTAGTTGCAGCAACTGTAATGCCCCAAACAAACTTACTTGTAAAATTTCTAATCCAACAGTGATCCAAAGAAAGTCAAAAAGGCCTCAAATCCAAAGATCCAGCAGCATCCACAAAAAGTAATCCTTCCAGCTCCAGATCCAAATGAAAAGTGACCAGGAGATGGACAAAGCACTGGGAGGAGCCTGCTGAACAGGAACAGGAAGTTGAAGACTGTGGGGCACTTCCTTCCTCCCACCCCCCTCCCCCCCTCCCCAAAATGGACTCCTCGCTAAAAAAGTGCAGGCAAATGTCAACCTAAGGAGTTATTCAGATAAAAATCATCATTTCAAGAAGGTTTATGCTGCTTGCTGGTGGATTTCTTGTGCAGAATTGCAAATTTTATATTTTCGCTTGTGCGAGATTCTTGCTGCTCGCCGCATCTCAAATCTCGCAATTGCGAAGTACCGCGAGACGTGATCTCGCCGTACTCGCGTTGACAAACTATCGCTGGCAAGCCGCGATGACGTAATCGCGCTCGCCAATTCCCGCGGGATCACACAGCAAGATCCAAAATGGCGCAAGAGAAAAACAACTCGGCAAACGATGATAAACGCCGCGCGCCGCAAAAATTGTATCACCAACGCCGCGTGCCGCAAAAAAAATCCGCTGCGTGCGAATTTGCGGATTTTGGGGGAAATTCGCAAATCTCGCGGATTGCAAATTTCCCAAAAATCCTCAAAATCCGCGAGCGAAACGGATTTTCCGCCCATGCTTAATAGGTACACATGCAACATCTGGGTGCATTACACAGTTTGATTTACAGATCTCTATCACTGAGGCCTATGATGGGCATAGGTAGTGCAACAGTAGCTATGAACAGTTGTCTAGAAATTCTAACATGGAAACATTGCCAGAGAAAAATAAGATGCACTGTAACTGCACTGTACCTGTTCAGAGAATGTAATTACACACTTTGGTAGTGGAAAATACTCAGTGAGCATGCTAGCCACTGGTGTACACACTGCTAGTACTGGTAGTCAGACAACATGCACAATTAGGAAGGCAGTGGACTGCACACTCACCTGCTCCCCTGGGTTCCCATACAGCTTGCTGTACTCTGGAAGGACCCTGTCCAGCAGGGCCTGGTTCTCCTCCTCTGTGAAGGCTGGGGTCCTTTTCAGAGTACGTGCCATTGCAGGGGCCAGAGGATGCAGAGACAGCAGCAGTGGTAGCAACAAGTTGTAGATCTGTAGCATGTAGTGCAGGCAAGTGAGCTCTCAGGGGACCAGACAGCCTTAAATGTGTGCTGCAGGGGCAGGCTGTGTCCCATGCATTCAAAGTGATAGGTCCAACACCTTTGCATCCTTTGATTTTGCCCAATCCCTTTAACTGCACGACTCGTACACGCCTTCTGCATCGTTCAAATGTTGAGATTCATTACACCATTGAGTTTGCAACATTGTTGTATTGAGCCAACTGTAGTCTTTCAAAATACGCGTCCATCTACATGGCAGTTAATAGGCAATGCGTGTGCACGGCTCTGTCCATTGCTGTACGGCGCGTATTTTAAAAAACAACACACACCCGTCTCAATACTATTCAATGGGCAAAGCGTGCGCACAGCTCTGTCCACTGCTGTACGGCGCGTATTTCGAAAGACAACACACACCAGTCTCAATACTATTCAATGGGCAAAGCGTGCGCACGGCTCTGTCCATTGCTGTATGGCGCGTATTTCGAAAGACAACACGCACCCGTCTCAATAATATTCAATGGGCAAAGCGTGTGCACAGCTCTGTCCATTGCTGTACGGCGCGTATTTTGAAAGACAACACGCACCTGTCTCAATACTATTCAATGGGCAAAGCGTGCGCACGACTCTGTCCATTGCTGTACGGCGCGTATTTCGAAAAACAACATGCACCCGTCTCGATACTATTCAATGGGCAAAGCGTGCGCACGGCTCTGTCCATTGCTGTACGGCGCGTATTTCGAAATACAACACACACCCGTCTCAATACTATTCAATGGGCAAAGCGTGCGCATGGCTCTGTCCATTGCTGTATGGCACGTATTTCGAAAGACAACATGCACCCATCTCAATTCTATTCAATGGGCAAAGTGTGCGCATTGCTCTGTCCATTGCTGTACGGCGCGTATTTCGAAAGACAACACGCACCCACCTCAATACTATTAAATGGGCAAAGCGTGCGCACGGCTCTGTCCATTGCTGTACGGCGTGTATTGCGAAAGGCAACACACACCCGTCTCAATACTATTTAATGGGCAAAGCGTGCGCACGGCTCTGTCCATTGCTGTACGGCGCGTATTTCGAAAGACAATACGCACCCGTCTCAATAATATTCAATGGGCAAAGCGTGCGCACGGCTCTGTCCATTGCTGTACGGCGCATATTTCGAAAGACAACACGCACTTGTCTCAATACTATTCAATGGGCAAAGCGTGCTCACGGCTCTGTCCATTGCTGTACGGTGCGTATTTTGAAAGACAACACGCACTTGTCTCAATACTATTCAATGGGCAAAGCGTGCGCACGGCTCTGTCCATTGCTGTACGGCGCGTATTTCGAAAGACAACACGTACCCGTCTCAATACTAGTCAATGCGCAAAGCATGCGCACAGCTCTGTCCATTGCTGTACGGCGCGTATTTCGAAAGACAACACACACCCGTCTCAATACTATTCAATGGGCAAAGTGTGCGCATGGCTCTGTCCATTGCTGTATGGCGCGTATTTCGAAAGACAACACGCACCCGTCTCAATACTATTCAATGGGCAAAGCGTGGGCACGGCTCTGTCCATTGCTGTACGGCGCGTATTTTGAAAGACAAAACGCACCTGTCTCAATACTATTCAATGGGCAAAGCGTGCGCACGACTCTGTCCATTGCTGTACGGCGCGTATTTCGAAAAACAACATGCACCCGTCTTGATACTATTCAATGGGCAAAGCGTGCGCACAGCTCTGTCCATTGCTGTACGGCGCGTATTTCGAAATACAACACAAACCCATCTCAATTCTATTCAATGGGCAAAGTGTGCGCATTGCTCTGTCCATTGCTGTACGGCGCGTATTTCGAAAGACAACACGCACCCACCTCAATACTATTAAATGGGCAAAGCGTGCGCACGGCTCTGTCCATTGCTGTACGGCATGTATTGCGAAAGGCAACACACACCCGTCTCAATACTATTTAATGGGCAAAGCGTGCGCACGGCTCTGTCCATTGCTGTACGGCGCGTATTTCGAAAGACAATACGCACCCGTCTCAATAATATTCAATGGGCAAAGCGTGCGCACGGCTCTGTCCATTGCTGTACAGCGCATATTTCGAAAGACAACACGCACTCGTCTCAATACTATTCAATGGGCAAAGCGTGCTCACGGCTCTGTCCATTGCTGTACGGCGCGTATTTTGAATGACACCACGCACTTGTCTCAATACTATTCAATGGGCAAAGCGTGCGCACGGCTCTGCCCATTGCTGTACGGCGCGTATTTCAAAAGACAACACGTACCCGTCTCAATACTAGTCAATGGGCAAAGCATGCGCACGGCTCTGTCCATTGCTGTATGGCGCGTGCCTGTACATGTCACACGCATCGGTCAGCATATTTGTCACAGGTAAATGGATGCCAGCCACAATTACCTGGCATGGATTTGTGTGCACAACCAGGACACCACCGCCTGTGCCACACTGTATCCTAAGTCAGATAAGGCTGCATTACTTGTGTGAGTGTGTGGGTGTACATATGGTTTGTTGGGTGGCACTTGGGACAGCCACTCCCAGGCTGTACACATGTTTGAGGGGACAGAATCCTTTGTGTATGACCTCTGTGATGTGCACCTGGTCATTTCAGAGCATGTGGCTTAGTCACATCTCATGTGTGCATATGTGTATGTCATGTCACATACCCCACAAGTCATAGGTGGGATGGAATGTACATCACAGTGTGACACATTTCCACAATAGTGATGTACATACAGTCTGTGTGCATGCTGTGTTTCAGATGTCTCTGATTCCATGTGCCCAATGGGAAACAGTCTCCACATTCATGTGGTGTGTGCATCAACATTGATGCTGTTTGTGTGTGTGTGTCTCACATTTGTCCATGTACATCCTGCGGAGACAACAGGGGCCACTACCTGTGGGAGTCATTGTTGTTCATTGGCATGTCCATGATATAACTTGTGATGCCAGTGTCCATGTGTCAATCCAGGATCTATGGGAACGTACCTTCCGAAGAGCTGTGATGCCTGGGACACATCTGTCTTCACTTGTTATTGTGGTGTGTGCTTGGTCTGTGATGGCAGTACATAGGTTATGTGACACAGCCTAATGATTTGCCAAGGCACAACACTGAATTTGTTGTGTACACATGTTGAACTGAGATGTTAGTTGATGGGCATGTTGGTGACATATATGTCCATACACAACGGCACACACACCAGGTACTTGTGTGTTGTCATGACCTCACATGTGGAGTTGAGTATGGTGAATGTCACAGAGGTGTGGGGACTGACACATTTTCTTTGCTCATCTATGTGCTGCAGGGCACCAGCTGTCCACAGACCGTTCCCTGACCTTGCAACAATGGTGGAACTTGACTGCATCCGACGGTACGGCTTCACCAGGCTGGTGATTGAGGAATTGGTGGGGCGTTGGACCCACATTTGCAACCTGGCTGGACATACCCTACAGCGCTGACCCCCAAGGTTAAGGTGATGGCAGCTCTACACTTCTTTGCCACAGGTATCTTTCAACAGACTGTGGCGTCTGCTGGTGAGACCATGTTCAGCCGTGTGCTACGAGATGTGTTGGATGCAATATTACTTTACTTGAAACACTACACCTATTTCCCCAAACCACGGCAACTTGCTGACGTCAAGAGTAGCTTCTATGCGCTGGGGAGGATGCCAAATGTCATTGGCTCCATTGATGGGACACATGTGGCTTTGGCTCCACCACAGGCACATGAGCAGACACACAGGAACAGGAAACATTTCCGCTCAATCAATGCTCTGGTGGTATGTCTGTTGGATATGGCCATTTCACATGCATGTGTACATTTCCCTGGGTCTGCACACGATGCCTACGTCATGAGGAGTAGTCGCATCCTGAGGCTGATGCCACAGATGCAGAACCAATGTGCCTGGCTTGTTGGTGTGTACTACTGACATTTTACTATTGTTTGTGTTGGGCAATGTGTATTCCAGCCTCTCCCTGAACTCATGTCATGTGCAACTGTCTGTCTGTAGGTGACTCAGGATATCCCAACATGCTGTGGTTGCTGACACCACTCAGGAACCCTATGACACCAGCAGAGATGCGCTACAGTGAGGCACATGGTCGGACCCGAAGAGTGATCGAGCGGCCATTTGGACTCCTGAAAAGCTGCTTCCTATGCCTGGAGAAAACAGGAGGAGCCCTCCCATATGAACCTGCAAAGGTGTTCAAAATCATTATTGTCTGGTGCATGCTTCACAACCTGGCACTGCGGAAAAAATTGCCTCTCATCCGGGATGACGATGACCAACATCCACCACGTATGGAGGATCCGGGTCTGGGCCATGATGCCAGTGATGAGGAGGAGGGTGATGTCCACACACAGCTCATCAACAACTTCTTCAGCTGAATGTAAGTGTACAGGGATGTTATGTTACTGTCTTGACTTTGCCTGATATGTTTTGGTGGTGCTCTGTTGCTGTTTTACTGTGGCTAGGTACTACTTGACTGGATGCATGCAGTGATGTGTCCTTACAGGTTGCCTGTACTCCCCAACAGTGTTAACAAGCTGTCTTGGTTTTGTGTGTATAACTTGTGACAGGTTGTGTGTATGTGTATTGGAGTTCTATCTTGGCCTTCTGTGCTTTTGACTGTGTCTTATGTCTGTCCTTTGCAGGGTTCTTTGGCTGTGTGGTCTGTTCAACTCTGACCCCCGAAAAACAGATTTTACTTCCAGGGTGGAAGTAGTCGTTTCGCTACAAGTGATGTGCCCAACACCACTGGCATTAATATCTTCAAAACTTGGTGACTGTGTGGCCACTGCCACGTGGGTTTGCCCTGCATCTGTTGTGTAGTCAACCTGTTGCAAAAGTGTAATAAACTGGTGCTACACTTTGTGATGTGCATTGCTTGTCTTCACACATCAGGCTGGCATTTGCTTACTGCACCTGTGGACTACTTACCACTGACTCTGGATAGGTGTGGTGTGTGTGTGTGTTCAACTCTATTTCCTGGCAACATCAGTGTAGGAGATAGGTCAGATGGGCAGGGTGTATATGTGTTGACCTGGTGGTGCCCTAGGGGTGTGTGCCCCTCCTATGTGTCACATCATCCTTACCCACATGACGGAGTTTACATTGCTGTAGCAGTTAGCATGACCGGTGTCATTAAGCTGATCATCTTTTCCATGACAAAAAACATGTTGGAATCACGAAAGAGGCAAGTATTGTCTTTTTATGAGTTTATTAGCATGCATGCATCAGTAAAGTGCTCGGGATGGTGGCTGCTGTACAATGGGTTGGAATCTAAAGTTCACAGATGAGTAGGAAGTGTTGGAAGATGAAATGTCCAGAGTTAAGTCCACAGTCATCTGATACATCAGACCAACTGAAAACCTCCATGTCATGTGGGAGATTTGAGTAGCATTCGACAAGGTGAACAGTTAGCAAACAAAGGAAAAGTTCCAGAACAGGCGTTGGGTTCCTGGGTGATGTGCATGGCCATCTTTGTCTCAGCTGCCCTTCTTCGGATGACCCCTCTTCTTCCTGGGGGGACCCTCAAGTGCATGCTGCTGCCGTGCAGGGGACTCTCCGCCAGAGTCATCCTCCCAACCTGTGGCAGTTGCAGATGTTGCTGCACCAGATGTGGGCACACAGGGAGGTGTGGACATGTTGGTGCTGATCTGGCAGAGGCATGTCAATATGTCCCTATGCACCCCTGTCAGTTCTTCTAATGTGTCCCACTTGGACTCCATGCGAGACATGTGTGTCTCCAAGTGGGCATGATGGGCAGCCTGCTGCTGTTGTATGTCCTTGAGGATACCCACAATCTGGCTAACCTCTCTGGTGGTAACCTGGAACGAATCTATGATGCGTACCAGTTGGGGGTCACCATGCAGTCCAGTCTCCTCTGCAAGGCGGGCCCTTTGCCTACCAAACCACCCTTCGCCACACAGTCTGGGAGTCGGTCTGGTTGTTGGTGTCCGTTGCCTCCCGTGTAAATTGGGTCCCTGAGCTGGTGGAATCATGTGCCCGTGGTCTGTCTGTGTCATCGCTGGGGGTGTGTCTGTTGCCAGTTCTTGGAGGACTGGGTGCAGGGGGTGGTGATGATAGTACTGCTGGTGCTGCATGACGACTCACACCGGAAGTGCCAGGTCCTTCGTCATCTGAAGAAGAAGATAGAGACTGTTCCACACCAGAGAGCTGATGTTGCACCGTAGCCTGGGACTGGGACTCTTCTTCCTTAGCTGATATGTCCTCAGGATCACCTGTGTGGGGGAAAGACACACAATGTATGTAATGTTTCTACGGGCATCCATAGTTCATACACATGACAGTTGTGACTGCACATCAGGGTGCATGCCTGTGCATTGAATTGTCCTATGTTGTCACAGACAGAGGTTGATGTAGTCATAGCACATTGTCCTGCCAACATGGAACTTTTGAATTTGCATGGGGAGGTGTGTGCATGCCCAGCTCATGTATTGATTGACTGTATATGGCCATTGCTACTCAGGGGCCATCATGTGCCTTCCACAGGGGTGTCATTCCTGTCAATTGTTATACTTTAACTGTGACATGCGTGCAATTCCACTTCAGATATGATCCTGTTTTGGGGCATGTGTGTTGTCAGTGTTAGCAAGTCCTTGTGCGTCACATCCGTGTGTGTTTACAACATGGTCAGAGTCCAGTATGCCTGAGATCTCTTTTGCGGATGTGTGTTGTGGTCTGCGTTACTAGTTCAACTCTCATTTGAAATGGGTTGTGATGTTGTTGTAGCGAATGATGTCGTTGCTGAGTTTAGTACGTGTTACCCGGATTTATCCGGTCACTGTCCCCCATGGGTATTGGGATTGGGCACAGAGGCTCTCTGACTTTTCCATGTACATGGAAGTGTGGGCCGTAGTGTGTGTGTAGAATTTTTGCTGCTATGAGGAGTATGTCTCCTCCAATGCAGTCCAAGTTGGTCCTTGTGTCTACAGTGTCTATGACAGTGAGTGGTGTGTTGAATGCAGTATGCATACAGTGCAGAACAATGTAGGGGTGGAATTCTGCTCAGTACAGTACCTCGTGGGAACTATACCATGCTACAGTGTCAGCTATTTTTTTGTGTCCATTCCATTCACTGTCAGGTGTCCCCTGCCAAAGATGTCTGTGAGTTCCAATTTATTTATGTTCGATGTAGTCTGTCTGATTGTCCACAGTTGTCATGTGCATGACACACCTTCACAGCCAGGCCAGGAGGCCTCCCAGGACACTGCATCCCCAGACTGTGTTTGTTGAAATACAGTTGCACTGGCTGTGAGTGTGTACGTGTTTGGATTGGCCGGTGCATGTGGGCGATTTGCAGTCACATCTTTACTCATGGCCATGTGTCAGCAATCTTACCAGCCCATTACATTTGTGAGTGACTGTTCCCACGTGTGCAATGTGTGTTTAGCTGAGATGTTGTGTGGAAAGACAGGTTTGTTGTTTTTGTATCAAATCCCGACCTCCTCATCCACCCAGGCCAGTTCTCACACCAGGAGGCATGCCACCCTTGCAGTGTGGCTGCTGTACAATGGGGACTCCCAGGATATCAGTCAGTGGTGTCCTGTAGTTTATTTGTACCCTGTTCCCAAAAGCGCCTTGTGTTCCCCACAGCAGTGCCTGGTGTGAGACATCTTGTAATTGGCTTTCCATTCCATGTGAGGTGCGCATGGTTCAGGGTGGGCTTGCTGGCCCATGTGGGTGGGGGATTTTGAGTTATGACTCCAACTCCCATCATGCTCTTGGCTACACCCCCTTCCCAGTATACCCACCCATCCTTCCTGTTGACTCTGCTTCCCTGTGAGTGAGTGTGCCTGTGCAGACAAGATGGCTGACAGTGGTGTCCTGGTGTTTGTTTGGATACAAATCACACAAACAGTCCATGTGCTCCCCACAGCAGAGCCCGGTGTGAGACATCTTGTAAGTGGCTTTCCACTCCCTGTGAGGTGTGCATGGTTCAGGGTGGGCTTGCTGGCCCGTGGTGTCCTGTAGTTTATTTGTACACTGTTCCCAACAGTGCCTTGTGTTCCCCACAGCAGTGACCGGTGTGAGACATCTTGTAATTGGCTTTCCACTCCATGTGAGGTGTGCATGGTTCAGGGTGGGCCCATGTGGGTGGGGGATTTTGAGTTATGACTCCAACTCCGATCATGCTCTTGGCTACACCCCCTTCCCAGCATACCTACCCTTCCTTCCTGTTGACTCTGCTTCCCTGTGAGTGAGTGTGCCTGTGCAAACAAGATGGCTGAGAGTGGTGTCATGGTGTTTGTTTGGAAACAAGTCACGCCAACAGTTTATGTGCTCCCCACAGCAGATCACAGTGTGAGACATCTTATAAGTGGCTTTCCACTCCCTGTGAGGTGTGCATGGTTTAGGGTGGGCTTGCTGGCCCATGTGGGTAGGGGACTTTGAGTTGTGACTCCAACTCCCATCATGCTCTTGGCTACACCCCCTTCCCAGCATACCCACCCTTCCTTCCTGTTGACTCTGCTTCCCTGTGAGTGAATGTGCCTGTGCAGACAAGATGGCTGACAGTGGAGTCCTGGTGTTTGTTTGGATACAAGTCACAAAAACAGTCCATGCTCTCCGCACAGCAGAGTCCAGTGTGGTTGATCGTTGTGGCCTATTTCAATGCAGTGTGAGGCAATGCATTATTCTAGGTGAGTTGTGTGGAGTTTGAGTGAAGGGGTGTGTGTGACAAAACGTGCTGGGAAGTATGGTCAGAGCTGCCAGTCCTCCTTTCCACCCAGCCAGATATCCCACCATGAAACATGCTTCCATTGCAAGGAGGGCAAGTTGTCTTTCAGGATGTTAGGCATTGGTACCGTGCTGTTTGTTTGAGCAGAACTCCCACCAGGGACTGGTCCTCCCCACAGCAGTCCCCAGTGTCAGCCATCTTGTGAGTTCTTTTCCACTCCCTGTGATGTGAGCATGGTTCTGAGTGTTGATGATGGGGCAATTGGGTGGGGGGTGCATTTTCCGTGACTACAACTCCCATCATGTTTTTGGCTACACTCACTTCCCCTGCATTCCCACATTTCCTTCCTGGCAGTCAGCTTCCATGTGGTTTGGTGTGTTGGTGTGTTGGTTGTTGCAAATTGCCTGACAGTGTTTGTTAGTTGGATTAGTGCCACTGCCTTGCTCTATTTGTAGGTAGGTTGGTACATGTCCTGACACAGTAATATGTCACTATATGATGGCGGGTTTTATGTGTGTATGACTGGCATACACATCTAGGGATGATTATCTAGTGGTTAGTGTGAGTTTGCTAATTGTGCATGGCTTGGCTGACCCCTTGCTAGTGATGTGTGTGTATTGTCTAACAAATTTGAGTATATAGGTTGTGAACTCACCAGACTCTGGGATGTCTGATAGTCCATGTACACTCTCTGCTGGTAGGATGGCCCGCACCTTCTCCTCCCAGGACCGGAAGTATACTGGTTTGGCAGGAGGGCCACTGCTGGTGCAATTTTTCAACTCGTGGTCCTTGTGGATGAGGTTCTTGACCCACCTGCGCACATCATACCACCTGTTCTGGATGTCGTCCTTTGTGAGCAACATTGGTGCTTGTGCATTCACCTTGTCGACGATCCTCTCCCACATCTTGGTTTTCTGGGACATGGGGGTCTGTTGTACCAATGTACCAAACAACTATGGCTCTACTCTGATGATTTCATCTACCAGCACTTCCAACTCACTGTCTGTGAACTTTGGATTCTTCTTTGGGGACATGGTGATGGGTGGTGGTGGGGA
Source organism: Lissotriton vulgaris (assembly GCF_964263255.1). Classification (NCBI taxonomy): domain Eukaryota; kingdom Metazoa; phylum Chordata; class Amphibia; order Caudata; family Salamandridae; genus Lissotriton; species Lissotriton vulgaris. The sequence continues at coordinate 1,988 of NW_028243504.1, read as the reverse complement.
TTGATGTGTGTGTGTGTGCAAGTGAGGATGAGTTTGTGTGAGTTTTTGTGTGTGATTGTGAGTGCTTTTGTAGAGGTGCAAATGGTGTGAGGCCTCTTGTGATGGATGAGTTGTGGGTGTGTCTGTGGTTGGCGTCTGCTCTTCTGTGCTGGCCGGTCTGTGTGAATTACAGAGGCTCATGGTATGGAATTAGTGGGCTTTATATGGGTGGAGTTGTCGGTGTGTCTTTGTTCCACACTTTTTTTGGTATTTATTGACTTTGGAATTGCTGTTTTGGTCCTTTTTTGTGTTTTTTACATTTGTGTTTGGTAGTCATGAAAGAGAGACGTTATTGCGTCCATGACCGATGCCTCTGTTGGCTCGTGTCGGCTTCTCTGGGTCGTTCAGGCTGACTTTCCTGATACTTTTCATGTGTGGCGTACATTTCGGTTGCGGGGGACTCGGTTGCTTCGGCTCCCTGTTTTTTGTGCATGCCAGTCATACGGTTTGTGCTCTGTGCGAATCGGTCGCATTTCACACGTGTTACATCAGACTGCGCATCTCAGACTTCACGTGTACGTGTCGGTCTTGTTTCCCCACAGGTACGTGTCGGTCTGTGCGAATCCCATAATTTTTCCGGCCGGATCGCTTGTTTACTTACAGTTCGGAGGTACGGCTTACCTCCGTCGGGCTCGGTCGTAAATCTCTGACTTTGCATCGTACTACCCGTGTCGTACGGGGCCAGACGATGTCGGTCGGTCTGGATTCCCGGTCTGAGTCAGACGGAACATTTTCCAATCGGAATTGGCCCCTTTGTCTCTAAGAAGAAGAAACAAACCTCCACCAAACATAAGGTTTTATTAGCCTCCATCAAACACTCAGAACATCAGTTCTATACTTCTTCATCGGATTCCACCCTCCAAGAACTTATTCGAGCAAAGATGGATTTTAATAAAATTCAACAGACAATGCATCCTTCACTCTACTCCGTAGTATTGCCAGATAATATGGGGGTCGAAATAAAGTTGGAACACTCCTTGCTAATTATCTAAAATCTAGAAAGGAGAGATCACTCGTTGATTCTATTCAACCGACGGATGGTAAACACCTTTTTAAGGATCAGGATATTTTAGATAAGTTTACTAAATTTTATAGGGGTTTATACACTCCTGAGGCACCCCCATCCGATTCACACATCGATTAATATCTAAGCACCATTCCTCCCCCTTCTTCTTCAGATTTAGTTTTTACCTTTTTAGATATAGATCTTTCACTCTAGGAAATCTCTTCTTCTTTGAACTCTTTAAAGAAACGCAAATCCCCTGGTCCGGATGGTTTTTCAGTAGAATTTTATCTTCACTTCTCTAATCTGTTACTACCAAAACTCTTAAAACTTTCAACATTTTTGCTCCACAGGCACAGCAAATGGTACTTTTCTGGAGGCTTCTATATGTCTTATTCATAAAGATGGTAAGGATCCCAACTTTTGTAAGAACTACCGTCCCATCTCTTTGGTAAATGTTGATTATAAGATCTTCGCCAAACTATTAGCATTACACCTTGAATCCTTTCTTCATCATTTAATAGACCCAGAATAATGTGGATTTGTCAAGGGTAGACTAATCTCTGATAACTTTTGTTTATTTTTATTGTTCTAAATAAAGCTTCTTCCTTACCTTTTCCTCTTGTGGCTATCTTCATTGACGCAGAAAAAGCCTTTGATAGGCTAGACTGGTCCTTCCTATTTAAATCTCTTCGATGGCATAGTTTTGGTGCTAATTTAATTTCTCCTGTTTCTCTTCTGTATGCTGCTCCCTATACTTCCAGCATCGTTAATGGTCAAATATCACACCATTTTTCACTTCATCGTGGTTTTAGACAGGGCTGTCCATTATCTCCCCTTTAATTTGTCCTATCTCTTGAGCCTTTTCTCTCTCGTATTCGGCATAACTCCTCGATTTTTGGTTTCCCATATGCAGATCATCATCTGAAATTATCTGCTTATGCTG